>NC_133124.1:111624909-111734909 GCF_048418815.1 Hemitrygon akajei
AAGTGAACAAGAAATCCAACACACAGGAATAGACAAAGATCTGAGGTTAACTATTCTAACATTTTTCACCTCACTAAAGAAATTTGAAAGCTGCAGTAGTAAATTAGATTTGTAATGTCTTGTTGGTCTCACGTGATTTCTCACATGATTTACTTTCTACTGTCAGGAGTCAAGCACCTTGCTTGAGTGTGTCTCCATAGACATGCACCTGCACAGCAAAAGACCTGTATGAAGAAAATAAATGGAAGATAAAAGCAGAAGTGGTCCTCACAACTACTTTGCTGTTTAATAAGATCATTGTTGGTATATTGGTGTCCTCTAAACAGTGCTGTTTTCCAAGTAGCCAAGTGGTTAAGGCGTTCGTCTAGTGATCTGAAGGTCACTAGTTCGAGCCTAGGCTGAGGCTGTGTGTGTGTCCTTGAACAAGGCACTTAACCACACATTGCTCTTCAATGACACCGGTGCCAAGTATGGGTCTTAATGCCCTTCCCTTGGACAACATTGGTGGTGTGGAGAGGGGAGACTTGCAGCTTTAAAAAAAACCCTTGCCCAGGCTTGCGCCCTGGAAAACTTTCCAAAGTGCAAATCCATGGTCTATCGAGACTAACAGAGGCCTACACACGTTGTTTTCCTGGAACTAACCCCACATGTCTAGATTGCCCCTGTGTCCATCAATGGGTGATCCCTGTGTTGAATGAAACCCTCTTATAGACAGAGAATTCCAATGACTGATCACTTTCTAAGTGGAGACATTCTTTTTCAGCTCTGTCCTAAATGGCTGACTTATGTTTGAAACTGCCACATCCAGCTCATGAATGGGTGACACAATAAAACAGATCAAACACCTAATAGCTTGAAGGTGCTGCAGGAACTTAGCCATTCACAAAAAGAGTGAGGCCCAGCATAAATGCAAGAGACATAGCTAAAGCATCATAGCCATCTTAGCTTCCTCCTGACATCCCCAGGTTGCGGAATCGGGACTTCAGACCATTGCACCCACCTTCTTCCACTTCCCACTGCACCCATCCCCTCCCTGCACTCTCCCCACTGCACCCATCCCCTCCCTGCACTCTCCCCACTGCACACACTCTCTCCCTGCACACAATCTCTTCCTGAACTCTCCCCACTGCACACACTCTCTCCCTGCACTCTCCCCACTGCACACACTCTCTCCCTGCACACAATCTCTTCCTGCACTCTCCCCACTGCACACAATCTCTCCCTTCACTCTCCCCACTGCACACACTCTCTCCCTGCACTCTCCCCACTGCAAACAATCTCTCCCTGTACTCTCCCCACTGCACACAATCTCTCCCTGCACTCTCCCCACTGCACACAATCTCTCCCTGCACACAATCTCTTCCTGCACTCTCCCCACTGCACACAATCTCTCCCTGCACACAATCTCTTCCTGCACTCTCCCCACTGCACACAATCTCTCCCTGCACTCTCCCCACTGCACACAATCTCTCCCTGCACTCTCCCCACTGCACACAATCTCTCCCTGCACTCTCCCCACTGCACACAATCTCTCCCTGCACTCTCCCCACTGCACACAATCTCTTCCTGCACTCTCCCCACTGCACACAATCTCTCCCTGTACTCTCCCCACTGCACACAATCTCTTCCTGCACTCTCCCCACTGCACACAATCTCTCCCTGCACTCTCCCCACTGCACACAATCTCTCCCTGCACTCTCCCCACTGCACACACTCTCTCCCTGCATTCTCCCCACTGCAAACAATCTCTCCCTGCACTCTCCCCACTGCACACACTCTCTCCCTTCACTCTCCCCACTGCACACAATCTCTCCCTGCACTCTCCCCACTGCACACAATCTCTCCCTGTACTCTCCCCACTGCACACAGTCTCTCCCTGCACACAATCTCTCCCTGCACTCTCCCCACTGCACACAATCTCTCCCTGCACTCTCCCCACTGCACACAATCTCTTCCTGCACTCTCCCCACTGCACACAATCTCTCCCTGCACTCTCCCCACTGCACACACTCTCTCCCTGCACTCTCCCCACTGCACACACTCTCTCCCTGCACACAATCTCTCCCTGCACTCTCCCCACTGCACACAATCTCTCCCTGCACTCTCCCCACTGCACACAATCTCTTCCTGCACTCTCCCCACTGCACACAATCTCTCCCTGCACACAATCTCTTCCTGCACTCTCCCCACTGCACACACTCTCTCCCTGCACACAATCTCTTCCTGCACTCTCTCCCTGCACACAATCTCTCCCTGCACTCTCCCCACTGCACACACTCTCTCCCTTCACTCTCCCCACTGCACACACTCTCCCCACTGCACACAATCTCTCCCTGAACTCTCCCCACTGCACACACTCTCTCCCTGCACTCTCCCCACTGCACACACTCTCTCCCTGCACACAATCTCTCCCTGCACTCTCCCCACTGCACACAATCTCTCCCTGCACTCTCCCCACTGCACACAATCTCTTCCTGCACTCTCCCCACTGCACACAATCTCTCCCTGCACACAATCTCTTCCTGCACTCTCCCCACTGCACACACTCTCTCCCTGCACACAATCTCTCCCTGCACTCTCCCCACTGCACACAATCTCTCCCTGCACTCTCCCCACTGCACACAGTCTCTCCCTGCACTCTCCCCACTGCAAACAATCTCTCCCTGCACTCTCCCCACTGCAAACAATCTCTCCCTGAACTCTCCCCACTGCACACACTCTCTCCCTTCACTCTCCCCACTGCACACACTCTCTCCCTGCACACAATCTCTTCCTGAACTCTCCCCACTGCACACAATCTCTCCCTTCACTCTCCCCACTGCACACAATCTCTCCCTTCACTCTCCCCACTGCACACACTCTCTCCCTGCACTCTCCCCACTGCACACACTCTCTCCCTGCACTCTCCCCACTGCACACAATCTCTCCCTGTACTCTCCCCACTGCACACAGTCTCTCCCTGCACTCTCCCCACTGCAAACAATCTCTCCCTGCACTCTCCCCACTGCAAACAATCTCTCCCTGTACTCTCCCCACTGCACACAATCTCTCCCTGCACTCTCCCCACTGCACACAATCTCTCCCTTCACTCTCCCCACTGCACACAATCTCTCCCTGAACTCTCCCCACTGCACACACTCTCTCCCTGCACTCTCCCCACTGCACACAATCTCTCCCTGAACTCTCCCCACTGCACACACTCTCTCCCTGCACTCTCCCCACTGCACACACTCTCTCCCTGCACTCTCCCCACTGCACACAATCTCTCCCTGCACTCTCCCCACTGCACACAATCTCTCCCTGCACTCTCCCCACTGCACACAATCTCTCCCTGCACTCTCCCCACTGCACACAATCTCTCCCTGTACTCTCCCCACTGCACACAATCTCTTCCTGCACTCTCCCCACTGCACACAATCTCTCCCTGCACTCTCCCCACTGCACACACTCTCTCCCTTCACTCTCCCCACTGCACACAATCTCTCCCTGCACTCTCCCCACTGCACACAGTCTCTCCCTGCACACAATCTCTCCCTGCACTCTCCCCACTGCACACAATCTCTCCCTGCACTCTCCCCACTGCACACAATCTCTCCCTGCACTCTCCCCACTGCACACAATCTCTTCCTGCACTCTCCCCACTGCACACAATCTCTCCCTGCACTCTCCCCACTGCACACAGTCTCTTCCTGCACTCTCCCCACTGCACACAATCTCTCCCTGAACTCTCCCCACTGCACACAATCTCTCCCTGTACTCTCCCCACTGCACACAATCTCTCCCTGTACTCTCCCCACTGCACACACTCTCTCCCTGTACTCTCCCCACTGCACACACTCTCTCCCTGCACACAATCTCTCCCTGCACTCTCCCCACTGCACACACTCTCTCCCTGCACTCTCCCCACTGCACACACTCTCTCCCTGCACACAATCTCTCCCTGCACTCTCCCCACTGCACACAATCTCTCCCTGCACTCTCCCCACTGCACACAATCTCTTCCTGCACTCTCCCCACTGCACACAATCTCTCCCTGTACTCTCCCCACTGCACACAATCTCTCCCTGAACTCTCCCCACTGCACACAATCTCTCCCTGTACTCTCCCCACTGCACACAATCTCTCCCTGTACTCTCCCCACTGCACACACTCTCTCCCTGTACTCTCCCCACTGCACACACTCTCTCCCTGCACACAATCTCTCCCTGCACTCTCCCCACTGCACACACTCTCTCCCTGCACTCTCCCCACTGCACACACTCTCTCCCTGCACACAATCTCTCCCTGCACTCTCCCCACTGCACACAATCTCTCCCTGCACTCTCCCCACTGCACACAATCTCTTCCTGCACTCTCCCCACTGCACACAATCTCTTCCTGCACTCTCCCCACTGCACACACTCTCTCCCTGCACACAATCTCTTCCTGCACTCTCTCCCTGCACACAATCTCTTCCTGCACTCTCCCCACTGCACACAATCTCTCCCTTCACTCTCCCCACTGCACACACTCTCTCCCTTCACTCTCCCCACTGCACACACTCTCTCCCTGCACACAATCTCTTCCTGAACTCTCCCCACTGCACACAATCTCTCCCTTCACTCTCCCCACTGCACACACTCTCTCCCTGCACTCTCCCCACTGCACACAGTCTCTCCCTGCACTCTCCCCACTGCAAACAATCTCTCCCTGCACTCTCCCCACTGCAAACAATCTCTCCCTGTACTCTCCCCACTGCACACAATCTCTCCCTGCACTCTCCCCACTGCACACAATCTCTCCCTTCACTCTCCCCACTGCACACAATCTCTCCCTGAACTCTCCCCACTGCACACACTCTCTCCCTGCACTCTCCCCACTGCACACAATCTCTCCCTGCACTCTCCCCACTGCACACAATCTCTCCCTGCACTCTCCCCACTGCACACAATCTCTCCCTGCACTCTCCCCACTGCACACAATCTCTCCCTGAACTCTCCCCACTGCACACACTCTCTCCCTGCACTCTCCCCACTGCACACAATCTCTCCCTGCACTCTCCCCACTGCACACAATCTCTCCCTGCACTCTCCCCACTGCACACAATCTCTCCCTGCACTCTCCCCACTGCAAACAATCTCTCCCTGCACTCTCCCCACTGCACACAATCTCTTCCTGCACTCTCCCCACTGCACACAATCTCTCCCTGTACTCTCCCCACTGCACACAATCTCTTCCTGCACTCTCCCCACTGCACACAATCTCTCCCTGCACTCTCCCCACTGCACACAATCTCTCCCTGCATTCTCCCCACTGCAAACAATCTCTCCCTGCACTCTCCCCACTGCACACACTCTCTCCCTTCACTCTCCCCACTGCACACAATCTCTCCCTGCACTCTCCCCACTGCACACAATCTCTCCCTGTACTCTCCCCACTGCACACAGTCTCTCCCTGCACACAATCTCTCCCTGCACTCTCCCCACTGCACACAATCTCTCCCTGCACTCTCCCCACTGCACACAATCTCTTCCTGCACTCTCCCCACTGCACACAATCTCTCCCTGCACTCTCCCCACTGCACACAGTCTCTCCCTGCACACAATCTCTCCCTGCACTCTCCCCACTGCACACACTCTCTCCCTGCACTCTCCCCACTGCACACACTCTCTCCCTGCACTCTCCCCACTGCACACAATCTCTCCCTGAACTCTCCCCACTGCACACACTCTCTCCCTGTACTCTCCCCACTGCACACAGTCTCTCCCTGCACACAATCTCTCCCTGCACTCTCCCCACTGCACACACTCTCTTCCTGCACTCTCCCCACTGCACACAATCTCTCCCTGTACTCTCCCCACTGCACACAGTCTCTCCCTGCACACAATCTCTCCCTGCACTCTCCCCACTGCACACACTCTCTCCCTGCACTCTCCCCACTGCACACACTCTCTCCCTGCACTCTCCCCACTGCACACAATCTCTCCCTGCACTCTCCCCACTGCACACAATCTCTCCCTGCACTCTCCCCACTGCACACAATCTCTTCCTGCACTCTCCCCACTGCACACAATCTCTCCCTGCACACAATCTCTTCCTGCACTCTCCCCACTGCACACACTCTCTCCCTGCACACAATCTCTTCCTGCACTCTCTCCCTGCACACAATCTCTCCCTGCACTCTCCCCACTGCACACACTCTCTCCCTTCACTCTCCCCACTGCACACACTCTCCCCACTGCACACAATCTCTCCCTGAACTCTCCCCACTGCACACACTCTCCCCACTGCACACAATCTCTCCCTGCACACAATCTCTCCCTGCACACAATCTCTCCCTGCACTCTCCCCACTGCACACACTCTCCCCACTGCACACAATCTCTCCCTGCACTCTCCCCACTGCACACAATCTCTTCCTGCACTCTCCCCACTGCACACAATCTCTCCCTGCACACAATCTCTTCCTGCACTCTCCCCACTGCACACACTCTCTCCCTGCACACAATCTCTCCCTGCACTCTCCCCACTGCACACAATCTCTCCCTGCACTCTCCCCACTGCACACAGTCTCTCCCTGCACTCTCCCCACTGCAAACAATCTCTCCCTGCACTCTCCCCACTGCAAACAATCTCTCCCTGAACTCTCCCCACTGCACACACTCTCTCCCTTCACTCTCCCCACTGCACACACTCTCTCCCTGCACACAATCTCTTCCTGAACTCTCCCCACTGCACACAATCTCTCCCTTCACTCTCCCCACTGCACACAATCTCTCCCTTCACTCTCCCCACTGCACACACTCTCTCCCTGCACTCTCCCCACTGCACACACTCTCTCCCTGCACTCTCCCCACTGCACACAATCTCTCCCTGTACTCTCCCCACTGCACACAGTCTCTCCCTGCACTCTCCCCACTGCAAACAATCTCTCCCTGCACTCTCCCCACTGCAAACAATCTCTCCCTGTACTCTCCCCACTGCACACAATCTCTCCCTGCACTCTCCCCACTGCACACAATCTCTCCCTTCACTCTCCCCACTGCACACAATCTCTCCCTGAACTCTCCCCACTGCACACACTCTCTCCCTGCACTCTCCCCACTGCACACAATCTCTCCCTGAACTCTCCCCACTGCACACACTCTCTCCCTGCACTCTCCCCACTGCACACAATCTCTCCCTGCACTCTCCCCACTGCACACAATCTCTCCCTGTACTCTCCCCACTGCACACAATCTCTTCCTGCACTCTCCCCACTGCACACAATCTCTCCCTGCACTCTCCCCACTGCACACACTCTCTCCCTTCACTCTCCCCACTGCACACAATCTCTCCCTGCACTCTCCCCACTGCACACAGTCTCTCCCTGCACACAATCTCTCCCTGCACTCTCCCCACTGCACACAATCTCTCCCTGCACTCTCCCCACTGCACACAATCTCTCCCTGCACTCTCCCCACTGCACACAATCTCTTCCTGCACTCTCCCCACTGCACACAATCTCTCCCTGCACTCTCCCCACTGCACACAGTCTCTTCCTGCACTCTCCCCACTGCGCACAATCTCTCCCTGAACTCTCCCCACTGCACACAATCTCTCCCTGTACTCTCCCCACTGCACACAATCTCTCCCTGTACTCTCCCCACTGCACACACTCTCTCCCTGTACTCTCCCCACTGCACACACTCTCTCCCTGCACACAATCTCTCCCTGCACTCTCCCCACTGCACACACTCTCTCCCTGCACTCTCCCCACTGCACACACTCTCTCCCTGCACTCTCCCCACTGCACACAATCTCTCCCTGCACTCTCCCCACTGCACACAATCTCTTCCTGCACTCTCCCCACTGCACACAATCTCTCCCTGTACTCTCCCCACTGCACACAATCTCTCCCTGAACTCTCCCCACTGCACACAATCTCTCCCTGTACTCTCCCCACTGCACACAATCTCTCCCTGTACTCTCCCCACTGCACACACTCTCTCCCTCTACTCTCCCCACTGCACACACTCTCTCCCTGCACACAATCTCTCCCTGCACTCTCCCCACTGCACACACTCTCTCCCTGCACTCTCCCCACTGCACACACTCTCTCCCTGCACACAATCTCTCCCTGCACTCTCCCCACTGCACACAATCTCTCCCTGCACTCTCCCCACTGCACACAATCTCTTCCTGCACTCTCCCCACTGCACACAATCTCTTCCTGCACTCTCCCCACTGCACACACTCTCTCCCTGCACACAATCTCTTCCTGCACTCTCTCCCTGCACACAATCTCTTCCTGCACTCTCCCCACTGCACACAATCTCTCCCTTCACTCTCCCCACTGCACACACTCTCTCCCTTCACTCTCCCCACTGCACACACTCTCTCCCTGCACACAATCTCTTCCTGAACTCTCCCCACTGCACACAATCTCTCCCTTCACTCTCCCCACTGCACACACTCTCTCCCTGCACTCTCCCCACTGCACACAGTCTCTCCCTGCACTCTCCCCACTGCAAACAATCTCTCCCTGCACTCTCCCCACTGCAAACAATCTCTCCCTGTACTCTCCCCACTGCACACAATCTCTCCCTGCACTCTCCCCACTGCACACAATCTCTCCCTTCACTCTCCCCACTGCACACAATCTCTCCCTGAACTCTCCCCACTGCACACACTCTCTCCCTGCACTCTCCCCACTGCACACAATCTCTCCCTGCACTCTCCCCACTGCACACAATCTCTCCCTGCACTCTCCCCACTGCACACAATCTCTCCCTGCACTCTCCCCACTGCACACAATCTCTCCCTGAACTCTCCCCACTGCACACAATCTCTCCCTGCACTCTCCCCACTGCACACAATCTCTCCCTGCACTCTCCCCACTGCACACAATCTCTCCCTGAACTCTCCCCACTGCACACAATCTCTCCCTGAACTCTCCCCACTGCACACAATCTCTCCCTGAACTCTCCCCACTGCACACACTCTCTCCCTTCACTCTCCCCACTGCAAACAATCTCTTCCTGCACTCTCCCCACTGCAAACAATCTCTTCCTGCACTCTCCCCACTGCACACAATCTCTCCCTGAACTCTCCCCACTGCACACAATCTCTCCCTGTACTCTCCCCACTGCACACAATCTCTCCCTGAACTCTCCCCACTGCACACACTCTCTCCCTGCACTCTCCCCACTGCACACACTCTCTCCCTGCACTCTCCCCACTGCACACAATCTCTTCCTGCACTCTCACTCTCCCCACTGCACACAATCTCTTCCTGCACTCTCCCCACTGCACACAATCTCTCCCTGCACTCTCCCCACTGCACACAATCTCTCCCTGCACTCTCCCCACTGCACACAATCTCTCCCTGCACTCTCCCCACTGCACACACTCTCTCCCTGTACTCTCCCCACTGCACACAGTCTCTTCCTGCACTCTCCCCACTGCACACACTCTCTCCCTACACACAATCTCTTCCTGCACTCTCCCCACTGCACACACTCTCCCCACTGCACACACTCTCTCCCTGCACACAATCTCTTCCTGCACTCTCCCCACTGCACACACTCTCCCCACTGCACACACTCTCCCCACTGCACACACTCTCCCCACTGCACACACTCTCTCCCTGCACACAATCTCTTCCTGCACTCTCCCCACTGCACACACTCTCTCCCTGCACACAATCTCTTCCTGCACTCTCTCCCTGCACACAATCTCTTCCTGCACTCTCCCCACTGCACACACTCTCCCCACTGCACACACTCTCTCCCTGCACACAATCTCTTCCTGCACTCTCTCCCTGCACACAATCTCTCCCTGCACTCTCCCCACTGCACACAGTCTCTCCCTGCACTCTCCCCACTGCAAACAATCTCTCCCTGCACTCTCCCCACTGCACACAATCTCTCCCTGCACTCTCCCCACTGCACACACTCTCTCCCTGCACTCTCCCCACTGCACACAATCTCTCCCTGAACTCTCCCCACTGCACACAATCTCTCCCTGCACTCTCCCCACTGCACACAGTCTCTTCCTGCACTCTCCCCACTGCACACACTCTCTTCCTGCACTCTCCCCACTGCACACACTCTCCCCACTGCACACACTCTCTCCCTGCACACAATCTCTTCCTGCACTCTCCCCACTGCACACACTCTCCCCACTGCACACACTCTCTCCCTGCACACAATCTCTTCCTGCACTCTCTCCCTGCACACAATCTCTTCCTGCACTCTCCCCACTGCACACACTCTCCCCACTGCACACACTCTCTCCCTGCACACAATCTCTTCCTGCACTCTCTCCCTGCACACAATCTCTCCCTGCACTCTCCCCACTGCACACAATCTCTCCCTGCACTCTCCCCACTGCACACAGTCTCTTCCTGCACTCTCCCCACTGCACACACTCTCTCCCTGCACACAATCTCTTCCTGCACTCTCCCCACTGCACACACTCTCCCCACTGCACACACTCTCTCCCTGCACACAATCTCTTCCTGCACTCTCCCCACTGCACACACTCTCCCCACTGCACACACTCTCTCCCTGCACACAATCTCTTCCTGCACTCTCTCCCTGCACACAATCTCTTCCTGCACTCTCCCCACTGCACACACTCTCCCCACTGCACACACTCTCTCCCTGCACACAATATCTTCCTGCACTCTCTCCCTGCACACAATCTCTCCCTGCACTCTCCCCACTGCACACAGTCTCTCCCTGCACTCTCCCCACTGCAAACAATCTCTCCCTGCACTCTCCCCACTGCAAACAATCTCTCCCTGTACTCTCCCCACTGCACACACTCTCTCCCTGCACTCTCCCCACTGCAAACAATCTCTCCCTGTACTCTCCCCACTGCACACAATCTCTCCCTGTACTCTCCCCACTGCACACAATCTCTTCCTGAACTCTCCCCACTGCACACACTCTCTCCCTGAACTCTCCCCACTGCACACAATCTCTCCCTGAACTCTCCCCACTGCACACAATCTCTCCCTGTACTCTCCCCACTGCACACAATCTCTCCCTGAACTCTCCCCACTGCACACACTCTCTCCCTGCACACAATCTCTCCCTGTACTCTCCCCACTGCACACACTCTCTCCCTGCACTCTCCCCACTGCACACAGTCTCTCCCTGCACTCTCCCCACTGCACACAATCTCTCCCTGCACTCTCCCCACTGCACACAATCTCTCCCTGCACTCTCCCCACTGCACACACTCTCTCCCTTCACTCTTCCCACTGCACACAATCTCTCCCTGCACTCTCCCCACTGCACACAATCTCTCCCTTCACTCTCCCCACTGCACACACTCTCTCCCTTCACTCTCCCCACTGCACACACTCTCTTCCTGCACTCTCCCCACTGCACACAATCTCTCCCTGCACTCTCCCCACTGCACACAATCTCTCCCTTCACTCTCCCCACTGCACACACTCTCTCCCTTCACTCTCCCCACTGCACACACTCTCTCCCTGCACTCTCCCCACTGCACACAATCTCTTCCTGCACTCTCCCCACTGCACACACTCTCTCCCTTCACTCTCCCCACTGCACTCAATCTCTCCCTTCACTCTCCCCACTGCACACAATCTCTCCCTGCACTCTCCCAACTGCACACAATCTCTCCCTGCACTCTCCCCACTGCACACACTCTCTCCCTGCACTCTCCCCACTGCACACACTCTCTCCCTGAACTCTCCCCACTGCACACACTCTCTCCCTTCACTCTCCCCACTGCACACAATCTCTTCCTGCACTCTCCCCACTGCACACAATCTCTCCCTGCACTCTCCCCACTGCAAACAATCTCTTCCTGCACTCTCCCCACTGCACACACTCTCTCCCTGCACTCTCCCCACTGCACACAATCTCTCCCTGAACTCTCCCCACTGCACACACTCTCTCCCTTCACTCTCCCCACTGCACACAATCTCTCCCTGCACTCTCCCCACTGCACACAATCTCTCCCTGCACTCTCCCCACTGCAAACTATCTCTTCCTGCACTCTCCCCACTGCACACAATCTCTCCCTGCACTCTCCCCACTGCACACAATCTCTCCCTGCACTCTCCCCACTGCACACAATCTCTCCCTGCACTCTCCCCACTGCAAACAATCTCTCCCTGCACTCTCCCCACTGCACACAATCTCTCCCTGCACTCTCCCCACTGCACACAATCTCTCCCTGAACTCTCCCCACTGCACACAATCTCTCCCTGAACTCTCCCCACTGCACACAATCTCTCCCTGAACTCTCCCCACTGCACACACTCTCTCCCTTCACTCTCCCCACTGCAAACAATCTCTTCCTGCACTCTCCCCACTGCAAACAATCTCTTCCTGCACTCTCCCCACTGCACACAATCTCTCCCTGCACTCTCCCCACTGCACACAATCTCTCCCTGAACTCTCCCCACTGCACACAATCTCTCCCTTCACTCTCCCCACTGCACACAATCTCTCCCTGAACTCTCCCCACTGCACACACTCTCTCCCTGCACTCTCCCCACTGCACACAGTCTCTTCCTGCACTCTCCCCACTGCACACAATCTCTCCCTGAACTCTCCCCACTGCACACAATCTCTCCCTGCACTCTCCCCACTGCACACACTCTCTCCCTTCACTCTCCCCACTGCACACAATCTCTCCCTGCACTCTCCCCACTGCACACAATCTCTCCCTGTACTCTCCCCACTGCACACAATCTCTCCCTGAACTCTCCCCACTGCACACAATCTCTCCCTGCACTCTCCCCACTGCACACACTCTCTCCCTGCACTCTCCCCACTGCACACACTCTCTCCCTGCACACAATCTCTTCCTGCACTCTCCCCACTGCACACAATCTCTCCCTTCACTCTCCCCACTGCACACACTCTCTCCCTGCACTCTCCCCACTGCAAACAATCTCTCCCTGTACTCTCCCCACTGCACACAATCTCTCCCTGCACTCTCCCCACTGCACACAATCTCTCCCTGCACACAATCTCTTCCTGCACTCTCCCCACTGCACACAATCTCTCCCTGCACACAATCTCTTCCTGCACTCTCCCCACTGCACACAATCTCTCCCTGCACTCTCCCCACTGCACACAATCTCTCCCTGCACTCTCCCCACTGCACACAATCTCTCCCTGCACTCTCCCCACTGCACACAATCTCTCCCTGCACTCTCCCCACTGCACACAATCTCTTCCTGCACTCTCCCCACTGCACACAATCTCTCCCTGTACTCTCCCCACTGCACACAATCTCTTCCTGCACTCTCCCCACTGCACACAATCTCTCCCTGCACTCTCCCCACTGCACACAATCTCTCCCTGCACTCTCCCCACTGCACACACTCTCTCCCTGCATTCTCCCCACTGCAAACAATCTCTCCCTGCACTCTCCCCACTGCACACACTCTCTCCCTTCACTCTCCCCACTGCACACAATCTCTCCCTGCACTCTCCCCACTGCACACAATCTCTCCCTGTACTCTCCCCACTGCACACAGTCTCTCCCTGCACACAATCTCTCCCTGCACTCTCCCCACTGCACACAATCTCTCCCTGCACTCTCCCCACTGCACACAATCTCTTCCTGCACTCTCCCCACTGCACACAATCTCTCCCTGCACTCTCCCCACTGCACACAGTCTCTCCCTGCACACAATCTCTCCCTGCACTCTCCCCACTGCACACACTCTCTCCCTGCACTCTCCCCACTGCACACACTCTCTCCCTGCACACAATCTCTCCCTGCACTCTCCCCACTGCACACAATCTCTCCCTGCACTCTCCCCACTGCACACAATCTCTTCCTGCACTCTCCCCACTGCACACAATCTCTCCCTGCACACAATCTCTTCCTGCACTCTCCCCACTGCACACACTCTCTCCCTGCACACAATCTCTTCCTGCACTCTCTCCCTGCACACAATCTCTCCCTGCACTCTCCCCACTGCACACACTCTCTCCCTTCACTCTCCCCACTGCACACACTCTCCCCACTGCACACAATCTCTCCCTGAACTCTCCCCACTGCACACACTCTCTCCCTGCACTCTCCCCACTGCACACACTCTCTCCCTGCACACAATCTCTCCCTGCACTCTCCCCACTGCACACAATCTCTCCCTGCACTCTCCCCACTGCACACAATCTCTTCCTGCACTCTCCCCACTGCACACAATCTCTCCCTGCACACAATCTCTTCCTGCACTCTCCCCACTGCACACACTCTCTCCCTGCACACAATCTCTCCCTGCACTCTCCCCACTGCACACAATCTCTCCCTGCACTCTCCCCACTGCACACAGTCTCTCCCTGCACTCTCCCCACTGCAAACAATCTCTCCCTGCACTCTCCCCACTGCAAACAATCTCTCCCTGAACTCTCCCCACTGCACACACTCTCTCCCTTCACTCTCCCCACTGCACACACTCTCTCCCTGCACACAATCTCTTCCTGAACTCTCCCCACTGCACACAATCTCTCCCTTCACTCTCCCCACTGCACACAATCTCTCCCTTCACTCTCCCCACTGCACACACTCTCTCCCTGCACTCTCCCCACTGCACACACTCTCTCCCTGCACTCTCCCCACTGCACACAATCTCTCCCTGTACTCTCCCCACTGCACACAGTCTCTCCCTGCACTCTCCCCACTGCAAACAATCTCTCCCTGCACTCTCCCCACTGCAAACAATCTCTCCCTGTACTCTCCCCACTGCACACAATCTCTCCCTGCACTCTCCCCACTGCACACAATCTCTCCCTTCACTCTCCCCACTGCACACAATCTCTCCCTGAACTCTCCCCACTGCACACACTCTCTCCCTGCACTCTCCCCACTGCACACAATCTCTCCCTGAACTCTCCCCACTGCACACACTCTCTCCCTGCACTCTCCCCACTGCACACAATCTCTCCCTGCACTCTCCCCACTGCACACAATCTCTCCCTGTACTCTCCCCACTGCACACAATCTCTTCCTGCACTCTCCCCACTGCACACAATCTCTCCCTGCACTCTCCCCACTGCACACACTCTCTCCCTTCACTCTCCCCACTGCACACAATCTCTCCCTGCACTCTCCCCACTGCACACAGTCTCTCCCTGCACACAATCTCTCCCTGCACTCTCCCCACTGCACACAATCTCTCCCTGCACTCTCCCCACTGCACACAATCTCTCCCTGCACTCTCCCCACTGCACACAATCTCTTCCTGCACTCTCCCCACTGCACACAATCTCTCCCTGCACTCTCCCCACTGCACACAGTCTCTTCCTGCACTCTCCCCACTGCACACAATCTCTCCCTGAACTCTCCCCACTGCACACAATCTCTCCCTGTACTCTCCCCACTGCACACAATCTCTCCCTGTACTCTCCCCACTGCACACACTCTCTCCCTGTACTCTCCCCACTGCACACACTCTCTCCCTGCACACAATCTCTCCCTGCACTCTCCCCACTGCACACACTCTCTCCCTGCACTCTCCCCACTGCACACACTCTCTCCCTGCACACAATCTCTCCCTGCACTCTCCCCACTGCACACAATCTCTCCCTGCACTCTCCCCACTGCACACAATCTCTTCCTGCACTCTCCCCACTGCACACAATCTCTCCCTGTACTCTCCCCACTGCACACAATCTCTCCCTGAACTCTCCCCACTGCACACAATCTCTCCCTGTACTCTCCCCACTGCACACAATCTCTCCCTGTACTCTCCCCACTGCACACACTCTCTCCCTGTACTCTCCCCACTGCACACACTCTCTCCCTGCACACAATCTCTCCCTGCACTCTCCCCACTGCACACACTCTCTCCCTGCACTCTCCCCACTGCACACACTCTCTCCCTGCACACAATCTCTCCCTGCACTCTCCCCACTGCACACAATCTCTCCCTGCACTCTCCCCACTGCACACAATCTCTTCCTGCACTCTCCCCACTGCACACAATCTCTTCCTGCACTCTCCCCACTGCACACACTCTCTCCCTGCACACAATCTCTTCCTGCACTCTCTCCCTGCACACAATCTCTTCCTGCACTCTCCCCACTGCACACAATCTCTCCCTTCACTCTCCCCACTGCACACACTCTCTCCCTTCACTCTCCCCACTGCACACACTCTCTCCCTGCACACAATCTCTTCCTGAACTCTCCCCACTGCACACAATCTCTCCCTTCACTCTCCCCACTGCACACACTCTCTCCCTGCACTCTCCCCACTGCACACAGTCTCTCCCTGCACTCTCCCCACTGCAAACAATCTCTCCCTGCACTCTCCCCACTGCAAACAATCTCTCCCTGTACTCTCCCCACTGCACACAATCTCTCCCTGCACTCTCCCCACTGCACACAATCTCTCCCTTCACTCTCCCCACTGCACACAATCTCTCCCTGAACTCTCCCCACTGCACACACTCTCTCCCTGCACTCTCCCCACTGCACACAATCTCTCCCTGCACTCTCCCCACTGCACACAATCTCTCCCTGCACTCTCCCCACTGCACACAATCTCTCCCTGCACTCTCCCCACTGCACACAATCTCTCCCTGAACTCTCCCCACTGCACACACTCTCTCCCTGCACTCTCCCCACTGCACACAATCTCTCCCTGCACTCTCCCCACTGCACACAATCTCTCCCTGCACTCTCCCCACTGCACACAATCTCTCCCTGCACTCTCCCCACTGCACACAATCTCTCCCTGCACTCTCCCCACTGCACACAATCTCTCCCTGCACTCTCCCCACTGCACACAATCTCTCCCTGTACTCTCCCCACTGCACACAATCTCTTCCTGCACTCTCCCCACTGCACACAATCTCTCCCTGCACTCTCCCCACTGCACACAATCTCTCCCTGCACTCTCCCCACTGCACACACTCTCTCCCTGCATTCTCCCCACTGCAAACAATCTCTCCCTGCACTCTCCCCACTGCACACACTCTCTCCCTTCACTCTCCCCACTGCACACAATCTCTCCCTGCACTCTCCCCACTGCACACAATCTCTCCCTGTACTCTCCCCACTGCACACAGTCTCTCCCTGCACACAATCTCTCCCTGCACTCTCCCCACTGCACACAATCTCTCCCTGCACTCTCCCCACTGCACACAATCTCTTCCTGCACTCTCCCCACTGCACACAATCTCTCCCTGCACTCTCCCCACTGCACACAGTCTCTCCCTGCACACAATCTCTCCCTGCACTCTCCCCACTGCACACACTCTCTCCCTGCACTCTCCCCACTGCACACACTCTCTCCCTGCACACAATCTCTCCCTGCACTCTCCCCACTGCACACAATCTCTCCCTGCACTCTCCCCACTGCACACAATCTCTTCCTGCACTCTCCCCACTGCACACAATCTCTCCCTGCACACAATCTCTTCCTGCACTCTCCCCACTGCACACACTCTCTCCCTGCACACAATCTCTTCCTGCACTCTCTCCCTGCACACAATCTCTCCCTGCACTCTCCCCACTGCACACACTCTCTCCCTTCACTCTCCCCACTGCACACACTCTCCCCACTGCACACAATCTCTCCCTGAACTCTCCCCACTGCACACACTCTCTCCCTGCACTCTCCCCACTGCACACACTCTCTCCCTGCACACAATCTCTCCCTGCACTCTCCCCACTGCACACAATCTCTCCCTGCACTCTCCCCACTGCACACAATCTCTTCCTGCACTCTCCCCACTGCACACAATCTCTCCCTGCACACAATCTCTTCCTGCACTCTCCCCACTGCACACACTCTCTCCCTGCACACAATCTCTCCCTGCACTCTCCCCACTGCACACAATCTCTTCCTGAACTCTCCCCACTGCACACAATCTCTCCCTTCACTCTCCCCACTGCACACAATCTCTCCCTTCACTCTCCCCACTGCACACACTCTCTCCCTGCACTCTCCCCACTGCACACACTCTCTCCCTGCACTCTCCCCACTGCACACAATCTCTCCCTGTACTCTCCCCACTGCACACAGTCTCTCCCTGCACTCTCCCCACTGCAAACAATCTCTCCCTGCACTCTCCCCACTGCAAACAATCTCTCCCTGTACTCTCCCCACTGCACACAATCTCTCCCTGCACTCTCCCCACTGCACACAATCTCTCCCTTCACTCTCCCCACTGCACACAATCTCTCCCTGAACTCTCCCCACTGCACACACTCTCTCCCTGCACTCTCCCCACTGCACACAATCTCTCCCTGAACTCTCCCCACTGCACACACTCTCTCCCTGCACTCTCCCCACTGCACACAATCTCTCCCTGCACTCTCCCCACTGCACACAATCTCTCCCTGTACTCTCCCCACTGCACACAATCTCTTCCTGCACTCTCCCCACTGCACACAATCTCTCCCTGCACTCTCCCCACTGCACACAGTCTCTTCCTGCACTCTCCCCACTGCACACAATCTCTCCCTGAACTCTACCCACTGCACACACTCTCTCCCTGTACTCTCCCCACTGCACACACTCTCTCCCTTCACTCTCCCCACTGCACACAATCTCTCCCTGCACTCTCCCCACTGCACACAGTCTCTCCCTGCACACAATCTCTCCCTGCACTCTCCCCACTGCACACAATCTCTTCCTGCACTCTCCCCACTGCACACAATCTCTCCCTGCACTCTCCCCACTGCACACAGTCTCTTCCTGCACTCTCCCCACTGCACACAATCTCTCCCTGAACTCTCCCCACTGCACACAATCTCTCCCTGTACTCTCCCCACTGCACACAATCTCTCCCTGTACTCTCCCCACTGCACACACTCTCTCCCTGTACTCTCCCCACTGCACACACTCTCTCCCTGCACACAATCTCTCCCTGCACTCTCCCCACTGCACACACTCTCTCCCTGCACTCTCCCCACTGCACACACTCTCTCCCTGCACTCTCCCCACTGCACACAATCTCTCCCTGCACTCTCCCCACTGCACACAATCTCTTCCTGCACTCTCCCCACTGCACACAATCTCTCCCTGTACTCTCCCCACTGCACACAATCTCTCCCTGAACTCTCCCCACTGCACACAATCTCTCCCTGTACTCTCCCCACTGCACACAATCTCTCCCTGTACTCTCCCCACTGCACACACTCTCTCCCTGTACTCTCCCCACTGCACACACTCTCTCCCTGCACACAATCTCTCCCTGCACTCTCCCCACTGCACACACTCTCTCCCTGCACTCTCCCCACTGCACACACTCTCTCCCTGCACACAATCTCTCCCTGCACTCTCCCCACTGCACACAATCTCTCCCTGCACTCTCCCCACTGCACACAATCTCTTCCTGCACTCTCCCCACTGCACACAATCTCTTCCTGCACTCTCCCCACTGCACACACTCTCTCCCTGCACACAATCTCTTCCTGCACTCTCTCCCTGCACACAATCTCTTCCTGCACTCTCCCCACTGCACACAATCTCTCCCTTCACTCTCCCCACTGCACACACTCTCTCCCTTCACTCTCCCCACTGCACACACTCTCTCCCTGCACACAATCTCTTCCTGAACTCTCCCCACTGCACACAATCTCTCCCTTCACTCTCCCCACTGCACACACTCTCTCCCTGCACTCTCCCCACTGCACACAGTCTCTCCCTGCATTCTCCCCACTGCAAACAATCTCTCCCTGCACTCTCCCCACTGCAAACAATCTCTCCCTGTACTCTCCCCACTGCACACAATCTCTCCCTGCACTCTCCCCACTGCACACAATCTCTCCCTTCACTCTCCCCACTGCACACAATCTCTCCCTGAACTCTCCCCACTGCACACACTCTCTCCCTGCACTCTCCCCACTGCACACAATCTCTCCCTGCACTCTCCCCACTGCACACAATCTCTCCCTGCACTCTCCCCACTGCACACAATCTCTCCCTGCACTCTCCCCACTGCACACAATCTCTCCCTGAACTCTCCCCACTGCACACAATCTCTCCCTGCACTCTCCCCACTGCACACAATCTCTCCCTGCACTCTCCCCACTGCACACAATCTCTCCCTGAACTCTCCCCACTGCACACAATCTCTCCCTGAACTCTCCCCACTGCACACAATCTCTCCCTGAACTCTCCCCACTGCACACACTCTCTCCCTTCACTCTCCCCACTGCAAACAATCTCTTCCTGCACTCTCCCCACTGCAAACAATCTCTTCCTGCACTCTCCCCACTGCACACAATCTCTCCCTGAACTCTCCCCACTGCACACAATCTCTCCCTGTACTCTCCCCACTGCACACAATCTCTCCCTGAACTCTCCCCACTGCACACACTCTCTCCCTGCACTCTCCCCACTGCACACACTCTCTCCCTGCACTCTCCCCACTGCACACAATCTCTTCCTGCACTCTCACTCTCCCCACTGCACACAATCTCTTCCTGCACTCTCCCCACTGCACACAATCTCTCCCTGCACTCTCCCCACTGCACACAATCTCTCCCTGCACTCTCCCCACTGCACACAATCTCTCCCTGCACTCTCCCCACTGCACACACTCTCTCCCTGTACTCTCCCCACTGCACACAGTCTCTTCCTGCACTCTCCCCACTGCACACACTCTCTCCCTGCACACAATCTCTTCCTGCACTCTCCCCACTGCACACACTCTCCCCACTGCACACACTCTCTCCACTGCACACACTCTCCCCACTGCACACACTCTCCCCACTGCACACAATCTCTTCCTGCACTCTCCCCACTGCACACACTCTCCCCACTGCACACACTCTCCCCACTGCACACACTCTCCCCACTGCACACACTCTCCCCACTGCACACACTCTCTCCCTGCACACAATCTCTTCCTGCACTCTCCCCACTGCACACACTCTCTCCCTGCACACAATCTCTTCCTGCACTCTCTCCCTGCACACAATCTCTTCCTGCACTCTCCCCACTGCACACACTCTCCCCACTGCACACACTCTCTCCCTGCACACAATCTCTTCCTGCACTCTCTCCCTGCACACAATCTCTCCCTGCACTCTCCCCACTGCACACAGTCTCTCCCTGCACTCTCCCCACTGCAAACAATCTCTCCCTGCACTCTCCCCACTGCACACAATCTCTCCCTGCACTCTCCCCACTGCACACACTCTCTCCCTGCACTCTCCCCACTGCACACAATCTCTCCCTGAACTCTCCCCACTGCACACAATCTCTCCCTGCACTCTCCCCACTGCACACAGTCTCTTCCTGCACTCTCCCCACTGCACACACTCTCTCCCTGCACACAATCTCTTCCTGCACTCTCCCCACTGCACACACTCTCCCCACTGCACACACTCTCTCCCTGCACACAATCTCTTCCTGCACTCTCCCCACTGCACACACTCTCCCCACTGCACACACTCTCTCCCTGCACACAATCTCTTCCTGCACTCTCTCCCTGCACACAATCTCTTCCTGCACTCTCCCCACTGCACACACTCTCCCCACTGCACACACTCTCTCCCTGCACACAATATCTTCCTGCACTCTCTCCCTGCACACAATCTCTCCCTGCACTCTCCCCACTGCACACAGTCTCTCCCTGCACTCTCCCCACTGCAAACAATCTCTCCCTGCACTCTCCCCACTGCAAACTATCTCTCCCTGTACTCTCCCCACTGCACACACTCTCTCCCTGCACTCTCCCCACTGCAAACAATCTCTCCCTGTACTCTCCCCACTGCACACAATCTCTCCCTGTACTCTCCCCACTGCACACAATCTCTTCCTGAACTCTCCCCACTGCACACACTCTCTCCCTGAACTCTCCCCACTGCACACAATCTCTCCCTGAACTCTCCCCACTGCACACAATCTCTCCCTGTACTCTCCCCACTGCACACAATCTCTCCCTGAACTCTCCCCACTGCACACACTCTCTCCCTGCACACAATCTCTCCCTGTACTCTCCCCACTGCACACACTCTCTCCCTGCACTCTCCCCACTGCACACAGTCTCTCCCTGCACTCTCCCCACTGCACACAATCTCTCCCTGCACTCTCCCCACTGCACACAATCTCTCCCTGCACTCTCCCCACTGCACACACTCTCTCCCTTCACTCTTCCCACTGCACACAATCTCTCCCTGCACTCTCCCCACTGCACACAATCTCTCCCTTCACTCTCCCCACTGCACACACTCTCTCCCTTCACTCTCCCCACTGCACACACTCTCTTCCTGCACTCTCCCCACTGCACACAATCTCTCCCTGCACTCTCCCCACTGCACACAATCTCTCCCTTCACTCTCCCCACTGCACACACTCTCTCCCTTCACTCTCCCCACTGCACACACTCTCTCCCTGCACTCTCCCCACTGCACACAATCTCTTCCTGCACTCTCCCCACTGCACACACTCTCTCCCTTCACTCTCCCCACTGCACTCAATCTCTCCCTTCACTCTCCCCACTGCACACAATCTCTCCCTGCACTCTCCCAACTGCACACAATCTCTCCCTGCACTCTCCCCACTGCACACACTCTCTCCCTGCACTCTCCCCACTGCACACACTCTCTCCCTGAACTCTCCCCACTGCACACACTCTCTCCCTTCACTCTCCCCACTGCACACAATCTCTTCCTGCACTCTCCCCACTGCACACAATCTCTCCCTGCACTCTCCCCACTGCAAACAATCTCTTCCTGCACTCTCCCCACTGCACACACTCTCTCCCTGCACTCTCCCCACTGCACACAATCTCTCCCTGAACTCTCCCCACTGCACACACTCTCTCCCTTCACTCTCCCCACTGCACACAATCTCTCCCTGCACTCTCCCCACTGCACACAATCTCTCCCTGCACTCTCCCCACTGCAAACTATCTCTTCCTGCACTCTCCCCACTGCACACAATCTCTCCCTGCACTCTCCCCACTGCACACAATCTCTCCCTGCACTCTCCCCACTGCACACAATCTCTCCCTGCACTCTCCCCACTGCAAACAATCTCTCCCTGCACTCTCCCCACTGCACACAATCTCTCCCTGCACTCTCCCCACTGCACACAATCTCTCCCTGAACTCTCCCCACTGCACACAATCTCTCCCTGAACTCTCCCCACTGCACACAATCTCTCCCTGAACTCTCCCCACTGCACACACTCTCTCCCTTCACTCTCCCCACTGCAAACAATCTCTTCCTGCACTCTCCCCACTGCAAACAATCTCTTCCTGCACTCTCCCCACTGCACACAATCTCTCCCTGCACTCTCCCCACTGCACACAATCTCTCCCTGAACTCTCCCCACTGCACACAATCTCTCCCTTCACTCTCCCCACTGCACACAATCTCTCCCTGAACTCTCCCCACTGCACACACTCTCTCCCTGCACTCTCCCCACTGCACACAGTCTCTTCCTGCACTCTCCCCACTGCACACAATCTCTCCCTGAACTCTCCCCACTGCACACAATCTCTCCCTGCACTCTCCCCACTGCACACACTCTCTCCCTTCACTCTCCCCACTGCACACAATCTCTCCCTGCACTCTCCCCACTGCACACAATCTCTCCCTGTACTCTCCCCACTGCACACAATCTCTCCCTGAACTCTCCCCACTGCACACAATCTCTCCCTGAACTCTCCCCACTGCACACAATCTCTCCCTGCACTCTCCCCACTGCACACAATCTCTTCCTGTACTCTCCCCACTGCACACAGTCTCTTCCTGCACTCTCCCCACTGCACACAATCTCTCCCTGCACTCTCCCCACTGCACACAATCTCTCCCTGAACTCTCCCCACTGCACACAATCTCTCCCTGTACTCTCCCCACTGCACACAATCTCTCCCTGAACTCTCCCCACTGCACACAATCTCTCCCTGCACTCTCCCCACTGCACACAATCTCTTCCTGTACTCTCCCCACTGCACACAGTCTCTTCCTGCACTCTCCCCACTGCACACAATCTCTCCCTGCACTCTCCCCACTGCACACAATCTCTCCCTGAACTCTCCCCACTGCACACAATCTCTCCCTGTACTCTCCCCACTGCACACAATCTCTCCCTGTACTCTCCCCACTGCACACAATCTCTCCCTGCACTCTCCCCACTGCACACAATCTCTCCCTGCACACAATCTCTCCCTGCACTCTCCCCACTGCACACAATCTCTTCCTGTACTCTCCCCACTGCACACAGTCTCTTCCTGTACTCTCCCCACTGCACACAATCTCTCCCTGCACTCTCCCCACTGCACACAATCTCTTCCTGTACTCTCCCCACTGCACACAGTCTCTTCCTGCACTCTCCCCACTGCACACAATCTCTCCCTGCACTCTCCCCACTGCACACACTCTCTCCCTGTACTCTCCCCACTGCACACACTCTCTCCCTGCACTCTCCCCACTGCACACAATCTCTCCCTGCACTCTCCCCACTGCACACAATCTCTCCCTGCACTCTCCCCACTGCACACAGTCTCTTCCTGCACTCTCCCCACTGCACACACTCTCTCCCTGCACTCTCCCCACTGCACACAATCTCTTCCTGCACTCTCCCCACTGCACACAATCTCTCCCTGTACTCTCCCCACTGCACACAATCTCTCCCTGAACTCTCCCCACTGCACACAATCTCTCCCTGCACTCTCCCCACTGCACACAATCTCTCCCTGCACTCTCCCCACTGCACACAATCTCTCCCTGCACTCTCCCCACTGCACACAGTCTCTTCCTGCACTCTCCCCACTGCACACAATCTCTTCCTGCACTCTCCCCACTGCACACACTCTCTCCCTGCACTCTCCCCACTGCACACAATCTCTCCCTGCACTCTCCCCACTGCACACAATCTCTCCCTGAACTCTCCCCACTGCACACACTCTCTCCCTGCACTCTCCCCACTGCACACAATCTCTCCCTGCACTCTCCCCACTGCACACAATCTCTCCCTGCACTCTCCCCACTGCACACAATCTCTCCCTGCACTCTCCCCACTGCACACAATCTCTCCCTGCACTCTCCCCACTGCACACAATCTCTTCCTGCACTCTCCCCACTGCACACAATCTCTCCCTGTACTCTCCCCACTGCACACAATCTCTTCCTGCACTCTCCCCACTGCACACAATCTCTCCCTGCACTCTCCCCACTGCACACAATCTCTCCCTGCACTCTCCCCACTGCACACACTCTCTCCCTGCATTCTCCCCACTGCAAACAATCTCTCCCTGCACTCTCCCCACTGCACACACTCTCTCCCTTCACTCTCCCCACTGCACACAATCTCTCCCTGCACTCTCCCCACTGCACACAATCTCTCCCTGTACTCTCCCCACTGCACACAGTCTCTCCCTGCACACAATCTCTCCCTGCACTCTCCCCACTGCACACAATCTCTCCCTGCACTCTCCCCACTGCACACAATCTCTTCCTGCACTCTCCCCACTGCACACAATCTCTCCCTGCACTCTCCCCACTGCACACAGTCTCTCCCTGCACACAATCTCTCCCTGCACTCTCCCCACTGCACACACTCTCTCCCTGCACTCTCCCCACTGCACACACTCTCTCCCTGCACACAATCTCTCCCTGCACTCTCCCCACTGCACACAATCTCTCCCTGCACTCTCCCCACTGCACACAATCTCTTCCTGCACTCTCCCCACTGCACACAATCTCTCCCTGCACTCTCCCCACTGCACACACTCTCTCCCTGCACACAATCTCTTCCTGCACTCTCTCCCTGCACACAATCTCTCCCTGCACTCTCCCCACTGCACACACTCTCTCCCTTCACTCTCCCCACTGCACACACTCTCCCCACTGCACACAATCTCTCCCTGAACTCTCCCCACTGCACACACTCTCTCCCTGCACTCTCCCCACTGCACACACTCTCTCCCTGCACACAATCTCTCCCTGCACTCTCCCCACTGCACACAATCTCTCCCTGCACTCTCCCCACTGCACACAATCTCTTCCTGCACTCTCCCCACTGCACACAATCTCTCCCTGCACACAATCTCTTCCTGCACTCTCCCCACTGCACACACTCTCTCCCTGCACACAATCTCTCCCTGCACTCTCCCCACTGCACACAATCTCTCCCTGCACTCTCCCCACTGCACACAGTCTCTCCCTGCACTCTCCCCACTGCAAACAATCTCTCCCTGCACTCTCCCCACTGCAAACAATCTCTCCCTGAACTCTCCCCACTGCACACACTCTCTCCCTTCACTCTCCCCACTGCACACACTCTCTCCCTGCATACAATCTCTTCCTGAACTCTCCCCACTGCACACAATCTCTCCCTTCACTCTCCCCACTGCACACAATCTCTCCCTTCACTCTCCCCACTGCACACACTCTCTCCCTGCACTCTCCCCACTGCACACACTCTCTCCCTGCACTCTCCCCACTGCACACAATCTCTCCCTGTACTCTCCCCACTGCACACAGTCTCTCCCTGCACTCTCCCCACTGCAAACAATCTCTCCCTGCACTCTCCCCACTGCAAACAATCTCTCCCTGTACTCTCCCCACTGCACACAATCTCTCCCTGCACTCTCCCCACTGCACACAATCTCTCCCTTCACTCTCCCCACTGCACACAATCTCTCCCTGAACTCTCCCCACTGCACACACTCTCTCCCTGCACTCTCCCCACTGCACACAATCTCTCCCTGAACTCTCCCCACTGCACACACTCTCTCCCTGCACTCTCCCCACTGCACACAATCTCTCCCTGCACTCTCCCCACTGCACACAATCTCTCCCTGTACTCTCCCCACTGCACACAATCTCTTCCTGCACTCTCCCCACTGCACACAATCTCTCCCTGCACTCTCCCCACTGCACACACTCTCTCCCTTCACTCTCCCCACTGCACACAATCTCTCCCTGCACTCTCCCCACTGCACACAGTCTCTCCCTGCACACAATCTCTCCCTGCACTCTCCCCACTGCACACAATCTCTCCCTGCACTCTCCCCACTGCACACAATCTCTCCCTGCACTCTCCCCACTGCACACAATCTCTTCCTGCACTCTCCCCACTGCACACAATCTCTCCCTGCACTCTCCCCACTGCACACAGTCTCTTCCTGCACTCTCCCCACTGCACACAATCTCTCCCTGAACTCTCCCCACTGCACACAATCTCTCCCTGTACTCTCCCCACTGCACACAATCTCTCCCTGTACTCTCCCCACTGCACACACTCTCTCCCTGTACTCTCCCCACTGCACACACTCTCTCCCTGCACACAATCTCTCCCTGCACTCTCCCCACTGCACACACTCTCTCCCTGCACTCTCCCCACTGCACACACTCTCTCCCTGCACTCTCCCCACTGCACACAATCTCTCCCTGCACTCTCCCCACTGCACACAATCTCTCCCTGCACTCTCCCCACTGCACACAATCTCTCCCTGTACTCTCCCCACTGCACACAATCTCTCCCTGAACTCTCCCCACTGCACACAATCTCTCCCTGTACTCTCCCCACTGCACACAATCTCTCCCTGTACTCTCCCCACTGCACACACTCTCTCCCTGTACTCTCCCCACTGCACACACTCTCTCCCTGCACACAATCTCTCCCTGCACTCTCCCCACTGCACACACTCTCTCCCTGCACTCTCCCCACTGCACACACTCTCTCCCTGCACACAATCTCTCCCTGCACTCTCCCCACTGCACACAATCTCTCCCTGCACTCTCCCCACTGCACACAATCTCTTCCTGCACTCTCCCCACTGCACACAATCTCTTCCTGCACTCTCCCCACTGCACACACTCTCTCCCTGCACACAATCTCTTCCTGCACTCTCTCCCTGCACACAATCTCTTCCTGCACTCTCCCCACTGCACACAATCTCTCCCTTCACTCTCCCCACTGCACACACTCTCTCCCTTCACTCTCCCCACTGCACACACTCTCTCCCTGCACACAATCTCTTCCTGAACTCTCCCCACTGCACACAATCTCTCCCTTCACTCTCCCCACTGCACACACTCTCTCCCTGCACTCTCCCCACTGCACACAGTCTCTCCCTGCACTCTCCCCACTGCAAACAATCTCTCCCTGCACTCTCCCCACTGCAAACAATCTCTCCCTGTACTCTCCCCACTGCACACAATCTCTCCCTGCACTCTCCCCACTGCACACAATCTCTCCCTTCACTCTCCCCACTGCACACAATCTCTCCCTGAACTCTCCCCACTGCACACACTCTCTCCCTGCACTCTCCCCACTGCACACAATCTCTCCCTGTACTCTCCCCACTGCACACAGTCTCTCCCTTCACTCTCCCCACTGCAAACAATCTCTTCCTGCACTCTCCCCACTGCAAACAATCTCTTCCTGCACTCTCCCCACTGCACACAATCTCTCCCTGCACTCTCCCCACTGCACACAATCTCTCCCTGAACTCTCCCCACTGCACACAATCTCTCCCTTCACTCTCCCCACTGCACACAATCTCTCCCTGAACTCTCCCCACTGCACACACTCTCTCCCTGCACTCTCCCCACTGCACACAGTCTCTTCCTGCACTCTCCCCACTGCACACAATCTCTCCCTGAACTCTCCCCACTGCACACAATCTCTCCCTGCACTCTCCCCACTGCACACACTCTCTCCCTTCACTCTCCCCACTGCACACAATCTCTCCCTGCACTCTCCCCACTGCACACAATCTCTCCCTGTACTCTCCCCACTGCACACAATCTCTCCCTGAACTCTCCCCACTGCACACAATCTCTCCCTGAACTCTCCCCACTGCACACAATCTCTCCCTGCACTCTCCCCACTGCACACAATCTCTTCCTGTACTCTCCCCACTGCACACAGTCTCTTCCTGCACTCTCCCCACTGCACACAATCTCTCCCTGCACTCTCCCCACTGCACACAATCTCTCCCTGAACTCTCCCCACTGCACACAATCTCTCCCTGTACTCTCCCCACTGCACACAATCTCTCCCTGAACTCTCCCCACTGCACACAATCTCTCCCTGCACTCTCCCCACTGCACACAATCTCTTCCTGTACTCTCCCCACTGCACACAGTCTCTTCCTGCACTCTCCCCACTGCACACAATCTCTCCCTGCACTCTCCCCACTGCACACAATCTCTCCCTGAACTCTCCCCACTGCACACAATCTCTCCCTGTACTCTCCCCACTGCACACAATCTCTCCCTGTACTCTCCCCACTGCACACAATCTCTCCCTGCACTCTCCCCACTGCACACAATCTCTCCCTGCACACAATCTCTCCCTGCACTCTCCCCACTGCACACAATCTCTTCCTGTACTCTCCCCACTGCACACAGTCTCTTCCTGTACTCTCCCCACTGCACACAATCTCTCCCTGCACTCTCCCCACTGCACACAATCTCTTCCTGTACTCTCCCCACTGCACACAGTCTCTTCCTGCACTCTCCCCACTGCACACAATCTCTCCCTGCACTCTCCCCACTGCACACACTCTCTCCCTGTACTCTCCCCACTGCACACACTCTCTCCCTGCACTCTCCCCACTGCACACAATCTCTCCCTGCACTCTCCCCACTGCACACAATCTCTCCCTGCACTCTCCCCACTGCACACAGTCTCTTCCTGCACTCTCCCCACTGCACACACTCTCTCCCTGCACTCTCCCCACTGCACACAATCTCTTCCTGCACTCTCCCCACTGCACACAATCTCTCCCTGTACTCTCCCCACTGCACACAATCTCTCCCTGAACTCTCCCCACTGCACACAATCTCTCCCTGCACTCTCCCCACTGCACACAATCTCTCCCTGCACTCTCCCCACTGCACACAATCTCTCCCTGCACTCTCCCCACTGCACACAGTCTCTTCCTGCACTCTCCCCACTGCACACAATCTCTTCCTGCACTCTCCCCACTGCACACACTCTCTCCCTGCACTCTCCCCACTGCACACAATCTCTCCCTGCACTCTCCCCACTGCACACAATCTCTCCCTGAACTCTCCCCACTGCACACAATCTCTCCCTGAACTCTCCCCACTGCACACACTCTCTCCCTGCACTCTCCCCACTGCACACAATCTCTCCCTGCACTCTCCCCACTGCACACAATCTCTCCCTGAACTCTCCCCACTGCACACACTCTCTCCCTGCACTCTCCCCACTGCACACAATCTCTCCCTGCACTCTCCCCACTGCACACAATCTCTCCCTGCACTCTCCCCACTGCACACAATCTCTCCCTGAACTCTCCCCACTGCACACAATCTCTCCCTGAACTCTCCCCACTGCACACAATCTCTCCCTGTACTCTCCCCACTGCACACAGTCTCTCCCTTCACTCTCCCCACTGCAAACAATCTCTTCCTGCACTCTCCCCACTGCAAACAATCTCTTCCTGCACTCTCCCCACTGCACACAATCTCTCCCTGCACACAATCTCTCCCTGCACTCTCCCCACTGCACACAATCTCTTCCTGTACTCTCCCCACTGCACACAGTCTCTTCCTGTACTCTCCCCACTGCACACAATCTCTCCCTGCACTCTCCCCACTGCACACAATCTCTTCCTGTACTCTCCCCACTGCACACAGTCTCTTCCTGCACTCTCCCCACTGCACACAATCTCTCCCTGCACTCTCCCCACTGCACACACTCTCTCCCTGTACTCTCCCCACTGCACACACTCTCTCCCTGCACTCTCCCCACTGCACACAATCTCTCCCTGCACTCTCCCCACTGCACACAATCTCTCCCTGCACTCTCCCCACTGCACACAGTCTCTTCCTGCACTCTCCCCACTGCACACACTCTCTCCCTGCACTCTCCCCACTGCACACAATCTCTTCCTGCACTCTCCCCACTGCACACAATCTCTCCCTGTACTCTCCCCACTGCACACAATCTCTCCCTGAACTCTCCCCACTGCACACAATCTCTCCCTGCACTCTCCCCACTGCACACAATCTCTCCCTGCACTCTCCCCACTGCACACAATCTCTCCCTGCACTCTCCCCACTGCACACAGTCTCTTCCTGCACTCTCCCCACTGCACACAATCTCTTCCTGCACTCTCCCCACTGCACACACTCTCTCCCTGCACTCTCCCCACTGCACACAATCTCTCCCTGCACTCTCCCCACTGCACACAATCTCTCCCTTCACTCTCCCCACTGCACACAATCTCTCCCTGAACTCTCCCCACTGCACACACTCTCTCCCTGCACTCTCCCCACTGCACACAATCTCTCCCTGTACTCTCCCCACTGCACACAGTCTCTCCCTTCACTCTCCCCACTGCAAACAATCTCTTCCTGCACTCTCCCCACTGCAAACAATCTCTTCCTGCACTCTCCCCACTGCACACAATCTCTCCCTGCACTCTCCCCACTGCACACAATCTCTCCCTGAACTCTCCCCACTGCACACAATCTCTCCCTTCACTCTCCCCACTGCACACAATCTCTCCCTGAACTCTCCCCACTGCACACACTCTCTCCCTGCACTCTCCCCACTGCACACAGTCTCTTCCTGCACTCTCCCCACTGCACACAATCTCTCCCTGAACTCTCCCCACTGCACACAATCTCTCCCTGCACTCTCCCCACTGCACACACTCTCTCCCTTCACTCTCCCCACTGCACACAATCTCTCCCTGCACTCTCCCCACTGCACACAATCTCTCCCTGTACTCTCCCCACTGCACACAATCTCTCCCTGAACTCTCCCCACTGCACACAATCTCTCCCTGAACTCTCCCCACTGCACACAATCTCTCCCTGCACTCTCCCCACTGCACACAATCTCTTCCTGTACTCTCCCCACTGCACACAGTCTCTTCCTGCACTCTCCCCACTGCACACAATCTCTCCCTGCACTCTCCCCACTGCACACAATCTCTCCCTGAACTCTCCCCACTGCACACAATCTCTCCCTGTACTCTCCCCACTGCACACAATCTCTCCCTGAACTCTCCCCACTGCACACAATCTCTCCCTGCACTCTCCCCACTGCACACAATCTCTTCCTGTACTCTCCCCACTGCACACAGTCTCTTCCTGCACTCTCCCCACTGCACACAATCTCTCCCTGCACTCTCCCCACTGCACACAATCTCTCCCTGAACTCTCCCCACTGCACACAATCTCTCCCTGTACTCTCCCCACTGCACACAATCTCTCCCTGTACTCTCCCCACTGCACACAATCTCTCCCTGCACTCTCCCCACTGCACACAATCTCTCCCTGCACACAATCTCTCCCTGCACTCTCCCCACTGCACACAATCTCTTCCTGTACTCTCCCCACTGCACACAGTCTCTTCCTGTACTCTCCCCACTGCACACAATCTCTCCCTGCACTCTCCCCACTGCACACAATCTCTTCCTGTACTCTCCCCACTGCACACAGTCTCTTCCTGCACTCTCCCCACTGCACACAATCTCTCCCTGCACTCTCCCCACTGCACACACTCTCTCCCTGTACTCTCCCCACTGCACACACTCTCTCCCTGCACTCTCCCCACTGCACACAATCTCTCCCTGCACTCTCCCCACTGCACACAATCTCTCCCTGCACTCTCCCCACTGCACACAGTCTCTTCCTGCACTCTCCCCACTGCACACACTCTCTCCCTGCACTCTCCCCACTGCACACAATCTCTTCCTGCACTCTCCCCACTGCACACAATCTCTCCCTGTACTCTCCCCACTGCACACAATCTCTCCCTGAACTCTCCCCACTGCACACAATCTCTCCCTGCACTCTCCCCACTGCACACAATCTCTCCCTGCACTCTCCCCACTGCACACAATCTCTCCCTGCACTCTCCCCACTGCACACAGTCTCTTCCTGCACTCTCCCCACTGCACACAATCTCTTCCTGCACTCTCCCCACTGCACACACTCTCTCCCTGCACTCTCCCCACTGCACACAATCTCTCCCTGCACTCTCCCCACTGCACACAATCTCTCCCTGAACTCTCCCCACTGCACACACTCTCTCCCTGCACTCTCCCCACTGCACACAATCTCTCCCTGCACTCTCCCCACTGCACACAATCTCTCCCTGCACTCTCCCCACTGCACACAATCTCTCCCTGCACTCTCCCCACTGCACACAATCTCTCCCTGCACTCTCCCCACTGCACACAATCTCTTCCTGCACTCTCCCCACTGCACACAATCTCTCCCTGTACTCTCCCCACTGCACACAATCTCTTCCTGCACTCTCCCCACTGCACACAATCTCTCCCTGCACTCTCCCCACTGCACACAATCTCTCCCTGCACTCTCCCCACTGCACACACTCTCTCCCTGCATTCTCCCCACTGCAAACAATCTCTCCCTGCACTCTCCCCACTGCACACACTCTCTCCCTTCACTCTCCCCACTGCACACAATCTCTCCCTGCACTCTCCCCACTGCACACAATCTCTCCCTGTACTCTCCCCACTGCACACAGTCTCTCCCTGCACACAATCTCTCCCTGCACTCTCCCCACTGCACACAATCTCTCCCTGCACTCTCCCCACTGCACACAATCTCTTCCTGCACTCTCCCCACTGCACACAATCTCTCCCTGCACTCTCCCCACTGCACACAGTCTCTCCCTGCACACAATCTCTCCCTGCACTCTCCCCACTGCACACACTCTCTCCCTGCACTCTCCCCACTGCACACACTCTCTCCCTGCACACAATCTCTCCCTGCACTCTCCCCACTGCACACAATCTCTCCCTGCACTCTCCCCACTGCACACAATCTCTCCCTGCACTCTCCCCACTGCACACAATCTCTCCCTGCACTCTCCCCACTGCACACACTCTCTCCCTGCACACAATCTCTTCCTGCACTCTCTCCCTGCACACAATCTCTCCCTGCACTCTCCCCACTGCACACACTCTCTCCCTTCACTCTCCCCACTGCACACACTCTCCCCACTGCACACAATCTCTCCCTGAACTCTCCCCACTGCACACACTCTCTCCCTGCACTCTCCCCACTGCACACACTCTCTCCCTGCACACAATCTCTCCCTGCACTCTCCCCACTGCACACAATCTCTCCCTGCACTCTCCCCACTGCACACAATCTCTTCCTGCACTCTCCCCACTGCACACAATCTCTCCCTGCACACAATCTCTTCCTGCACTCTCCCCACTGCACACACTCTCTCCCTGCACACAATCTCTCCCTGCACTCTCCCCACTGCACACAATCTCTCCCTGCACTCTCCCCACTGCACACAGTCTCTCCCTGCACTCTCCCCACTGCAAACAATCTCTCCCTGCACTCTCCCCACTGCAAACAATCTCTCCCTGAACTCTCCCCACTGCACACACTCTCTCCCTTCACTCTCCCCACTGCACACACTCTCTCCCTGCATACAATCTCTTCCTGAACTCTCCCCACTGCACACAATCTCTCCCTTCACTCTCCCCACTGCACACAATCTCTCCCTTCACTCTCCCCACTGCACACACTCTCTCCCTGCACTCTCCCCACTGCACACACTCTCTCCCTGCACTCTCCCCACTGCACACAATCTCTCCCTGTACTCTCCCCACTGCACACAGTCTCTCCCTGCACTCTCCCCACTGCAAACAATCTCTCCCTGCACTCTCCCCACTGCAAACAATCTCTCCCTGTACTCTCCCCACTGCACACAATCTCTCCCTGCACTCTCCCCACTGCACACAATCTCTCCCTTCACTCTCCCCACTGCACACAATCTCTCCCTGAACTCTCCCCACTGCACACACTCTCTCCCTGCACTCTCCCCACTGCACACAATCTCTCCCTGAACTCTCCCCACTGCACACACTCTCTCCCTGCACTCTCCCCACTGCACACAATCTCTCCCTGCACTCTCCCCACTGCACACAATCTCTCCCTGTACTCTCCCCACTGCACACAATCTCTTCCTGCACTCTCCCCACTGCACACAATCTCTCCCTGCACTCTCCCCACTGCACACACTCTCTCCCTTCACTCTCCCCACTGCACACAATCTCTCCCTGCACTCTCCCCACTGCACACAGTCTCTCCCTGCACACAATCTCTCCCTGCACTCTCCCCACTGCACACAATCTCTCCCTGCACTCTCCCCACTGCACACAATCTCTCCCTGCACTCTCCCCACTGCACACAATCTCTTCCTGCACTCTCCCCACTGCACACAATCTCTCCCTGCACTCTCCCCACTGCACACAGTCTCTTCCTGCACTCTCCCCACTGCACACAATCTCTCCCTGAACTCTCCCCACTGCACACAATCTCTCCCTGTACTCTCCCCACTGCACACAATCTCTCCCTGTACTCTCCCCACTGCACACACTCTCTCCCTGTACTCTCCCCACTGCACACACTCTCTCCCTGCACACAATCTCTCCCTGCACTCTCCCCACTGCACACACTCTCTCCCTGCACTCTCCCCACTGCACACACTCTCTCCCTGCACTCTCCCCACTGCACACAATCTCTCCCTGCACTCTCCCCACTGCACACAATCTCTCCCTGCACTCTCCCCACTGCACACAATCTCTCCCTGTACTCTCCCCACTGCACACAATCTCTCCCTGAACTCTCCCCACTGCACACAATCTCTCCCTGTACTCTCCCCACTGCACACAATCTCTCCCTGTACTCTCCCCACTGCACACACTCTCTCCCTGTACTCTCCCCACTGCACACACTCTCTCCCTGCACACAATCTCTCCCTGCACTCTCCCCACTGCACACACTCTCTCCCTGCACTCTCCCCACTGCACACACTCTCTCCCTGCACACAATCTCTCCCTGCACTCTCCCCACTGCACACAATCTCTCCCTGCACTCTCCCCACTGCACACAATCTCTTCCTGCACTCTCCCCACTGCACACAATCTCTTCCTGCACTCTCCCCACTGCACACACTCTCTCCCTGCACACAATCTCTTCCTGCACTCTCTCCCTGCACACAATCTCTTCCTGCACTCTCCCCACTGCACACAATCTCTCCCTTCACTCTCCCCACTGCACACACTCTCTCCCTTCACTCTCCCCACTGCACACACTCTCTCCCTGCACACAATCTCTTCCTGAACTCTCCCCACTGCACACAATCTCTCCCTTCACTCTCCCCACTGCACACACTCTCTCCCTGCACTCTCCCCACTGCACACAGTCTCTCCCTGCACTCTCCCCACTGCAAACAATCTCTCCCTGCACTCTCCCCACTGCAAACAATCTCTCCCTGTACTCTCCCCACTGCACACAATCTCTCCCTGCACTCTCCCCACTGCACACAATCTCTCCCTTCACTCTCCCCACTGCACACAATCTCTCCCTGAACTCTCCCCACTGCACACACTCTCTCCCTGCACTCTCCCCACTGCACACAATCTCTCCCTGCACTCTCCCCACTGCACACAATCTCTCCCTGCACTCTCCCCACTGCACACAATCTCTCCCTGCACTCTCCCCACTGCACACAATCTCTCCCTGCACTCTCCCCACTGCACACAATCTCTCCCTGCACTCTCCCCACTGCACACAATCTCTCCCTGAACTCTCCCCACTGCACACAATCTCTCCCTGAACTCTCCCCACTGCACACAATCTCTCCCTGAACTCTCCCCACTGCACACACTCTCTCCCTTCACTCTCCCCACTGCAAACAATCTCTTCCTGCACTCTCCCCACTGCAAACAATCTCTTCCTGCACTCTCCCCACTGCACACAATCTCTCCCTGAACTCTCCCCACTGCACACAATCTCTCCCTGTACTCTCCCCACTGCACACAATCTCTGCCTGAACTCTCCCCACTGCACACACTCTCTCCCTGCACTCTCCCCACTGCACACACTCTCTCCCTGCACTCTCCCCACTGCACACAATCTCTTCCTGCACTCTCACTCTCCCCACTGCACACAATCTCTTCCTGCACTCTCCCCACTGCACACAATCTCTCCCTGCACTCTCCCCACTGCACACAATCTCTCCCTGCACTCTCCCCACTGCACACACTCTCTCCCTGTACTCTCCCCACTGCACACAGTCTCTTCCTGCACTCTCCCCACTGCACACACTCTCTCCCTGCACACAATCCCTTCCTGCACTCTCCCCACTGCACACACTCTCCCCACTGCACACACTCTCCCCACTGCACACACTCTCCCCACTGCACACACTCTCTCCCTGCACACAATCTCTTCCTGCACTCTCCCCACTGCACACACTCTCTCCCTGCACACAATCTCTTCCTGCACTCTCTCCCTGCACACAATCTCTCCCTGCACTCTCCCCACTGCACACAGTCTCTCCCTGCACTCTCCCCACTGCAAACAATCTCTCCCTGCACTCTCCCCACTGCACACAATCTCTCCCTGCACTCTCCCCACTGCACACACTCTCTCCCTGCACTCTCCCCACTGCACACAATCTCTCCCTGAACTCTCCCCACTGCACACAATCTCTCCCTGCACTCTCCCCACTGCACACAGTCTCTTCCTGCACTCTCCCCACTGCACACACTCTCTCCCTGCACAATCTCTTCCTGCACTCTCCCCACTGCACACACTCTCCCCACTGCACACACTCTCTCCCTGCACACAATCTCTTCCTGCACTCTCCCCACTGCACACACTCTCCCCACTGCACACACTCTCTCCCTGCACACAATCTCTTCCTGCACTCTCTCCCTGCACACAATCTCTTCCTGCACTCTCCCCACTGCACACACTCTCCCCACTGCACACACTCTCTCCCTGCACACAATCTCTTCCTGCACTCTCTCCCTGCACACAATCTCTCCCTGCACTCTCCCCACTGCACACAATCTCTCCCTGCACTCTCCCCACTGCACACAGTCTCTTCCTGCACTCTCCCCACTGCACACACTCTCTCCCTGCACACAATCTCTTCCTGCACTCTCCCCACTGCACACACTCTCCCCACTGCACACACTCTCTCCCTGCACACAATCTCTTCCTGCACTCTCCCCACTGCACACACTCTCCCCACTGCACACACTCTCTCCCTGCACACAATCTCTTCCTGCACTCTCTCCCTGCACACAATCTCTTCCTGCACTCTCCCCACTGCACACACTCTCCCCACTGCACACACTCTCTCCCTGCACACAATATCTTCCTGCACTCTCTCCCTGCACACAATCTCTCCCTGCACTCTCCCCACTGCACACAGTCTCTCCCTGCACTCTCCCCACTGCAAACAATCTCTCCCTGCACTCTCCCCACTGCAAACAATCTCTCCCTGTACTCTCCCCACTGCACACACTCTCTCCCTGCACTCTCCCCACTGCAAACAATCTCTCCCTGTACTCTCCCCACTGCACACAATCTCTCCCTGTACTCTCCCCACTGCACACAATCTCTTCCTGAACTCTCCCCACTGCACACACTCTCTCCCTGAACTCTCCCCACTGCACACAATCTCTCCCTGAACTCTCCCCACTGCACACAATCTCTCCCTGTACTCTCCCCACTGCACACAATCTCTCCCTGAACTCTCCCCACTGCACACACTCTCTCCCTGCACACAATCTCTCCCTGTACTCTCCCCACTGCACACACTCTCTCCCTGCACTCTCCCCACTGCACACAGTCTCTCCCTGCACTCTCCCCACTGCACACAATCTCTCCCTGCACTCTCCCCACTGCACACAATCTCTCCCTGCACTCTCCCCACTGCACACACTCTCTCCCTTCACTCTCCCCACTGCACACAATCTCTCCCTGCACTCTCCCCACTGCACACAATCTCTCCCTGCACTCTCCCCACTGCACACAATCTCTCCCTTCACTCTCCCCACTGCACACACTCTCTCCCTTCACTCTCCCCACTGCACACACTCTCTCCCTGCACTCTCCCCACTGCACACAATCTCTTCCTGCACTCTCCCCACTGCACACACTCTCTCCCTTCACTCTCCCCACTGCACTCAATCTCTCCCTTCACTCTCCCCACTGCACACAATCTCTCCCTGCACTCTCCCAACTGCACACAATCTCTCCCTGCACTCTCCCCACTGCACACACTCTCTCCCTGCACTCTCCCCACTGCACACACTCTCTCCCTGAACTCTCCCCACTGCACACACTCTCTCCCTTCACTCTCCCCACTGCACACAATCTCTTCCTGCACTCTCCCCACTGCACACAATCTCTCCCTGCACTCTCCCCACTGCAAACAATCTCTTCCTGCACTCTCCCCACTGCACACACTCTCTCCCTGCACTCTCCCCACTGCACACAATCTCTCCCTGAACTCTCCCCACTGCACACACTCTCTCCCTTCACTCTCCCCACTGCACACAATCTCTCCCTGCACTCTCCCCACTGCACACAATCTCTCCCTGCACTCTCCCCACTGCAAACTATCTCTTCCTGCACTCTCCCCACTGCACACAATCTCTCCCTGCACTCTCCCCACTGCACACAATCTCTCCCTGCACTCTCCCCACTGCACACAATCTCTCCCTGCACTCTCCCCACTGCAAACAATCTCTCCCTGCACTCTCCCCACTGCACACAATCTCTCCCTGCACTCTCCCCACTGCACACAATCTCTCCCTGAACTCTCCCCACTGCACACAATCTCTCCCTGAACTCTCCCCACTGCACACAATCTCTCCCTGAACTCTCCCCACTGCACACACTCTCTCCCTTCACTCTCCCCACTGCAAACAATCTCTTCCTGCACTCTCCCCACTGCAAACAATCTCTTCCTGCACTCTCCCCACTGCACACAATCTCTCCCTGCACTCTCCCCACTGCACACAATCTCTCCCTGAACTCTCCCCACTGCACACAATCTCTCCCTTCACTCTCCCCACTGCACACAATCTCTCCCTGAACTCTCCCCACTGCACACACTCTCTCCCTGCACTCTCCCCACTGCACACAGTCTCTTCCTGCACTCTCCCCACTGCACACAATCTCTCCCTGCACTCTCCCCACTGCACACACTCTCTCCCTGTACTCTCCCCACTGCACACAATCTCTCCCTGCACTCTCCCCACTGCACACAATCTCTCCCTGCACACAATCTCTCCCTGCACTCTCCCCACTGCACACAATCTCTTCCTGTACTCTCCCCACTGCACACAGTCTCTTCCTGTACTCTCCCCACTGCACACAATCTCTCCCTGCACTCTCCCCACTGCACACAATCTCTTCCTGTACTCTCCCCACTGCACACAGTCTCTTCCTGCACTCTCCCCACTGCACACAATCTCTCCCTGCACTCTCCCCACTGCACACACTCTCTCCCTGTACTCTCCCCACTGCACACACTCTCTCCCTGCACTCTCCCCACTGCACACAATCTCTCCCTGCACTCTCCCCACTGCACACAATCTCTCCCTGCACTCTCCCCACTGCACACAGTCTCTTCCTGCACTCTCCCCACTGCACACACTCTCTCCCTGCACTCTCCCCACTGCACACAATCTCTTCCTGCACTCTCCCCACTGCACACAATCTCTCCCTGTACTCTCCCCACTGCACACAATCTCTCCCTGAACTCTCCCCACTGCACACAATCTCTCCCTGCACTCTCCCCACTGCACACAATCTCTCCCTGCACTCTCCCCACTGCACACAATCTCTCCCTGCACTCTCCCCACTGCACACAGTCTCTTCCTGCACTCTCCCCACTGCACACAATCTCTTCCTGCACTCTCCCCACTGCACACACTCTCTCCCTGCACTCTCCCCACTGCACACAATCTCTCCCTGAACTCTCCCCACTGCACACACTCTCTCCCTGCACTCTCCCCACTGCACACAATCTCTCCCTGAACTCTCCCCACTGCACACAATCTCTCCCTGCACTCTCCCCACTGCACACAGTCTCTTCCTGCACTCTCCCCACTGCACACAATCTCTCCCTGTACTCTCCCCACTGCACACAATCTCTCCCTGCACTCTCCCCACTGCACACAATCTCTCCCTGCACTCTCCCCACTGCAAACAATCTCTCCCTGCACTCTCCCCACTGCACACAATCTCTTCCTGCACTCTCCCCACTGCACACTCTCTCCCTTCACTCTCCCCACTGCACAAACTCTCTCCCTTCACTCTCCCCACTGCACACTCTCTCCCTTCGCTCTCCCCACTGCACACACTCTCTCCCTGCACTCTCCCCACTGCACACAATCTCTCCCTGCACTCTCCCCACTGCACACAATCTCTTCCTGCACTCTCCCCACTGCACACAATCTCTTCCTGCACTCTCCCCACTGCACACAATCTCTTCCTGCACTCTCCCCACTGCACACACTCTCTCCCTGCACACAATCTCTTCCTGCACTCTCTCCCTGCACACAATCTCTTCCTGCACTCTCCCCACTGCACACAATCTCTCCCTTCACTCTCCCCACTGCACACACTCTCTCCCTTCACTCTCCCCACTGCACACACTCTCTCCCTGCACACAATCTCTTCCTGAACTCTCCCCACTGCACACAATCTCTCCCTTCACTCTCCCCACTGCACACACTCTCTCCCTGCACTCTCCCCACTGCACACAGTCTCTCCCTGCACTCTCCCCACTGCACACAATCTCTCCCTGCACTCTCCCCACTGCACACAATCTCTCCCTGTACTCTCCCCACTGCACACAATCTCTCCCTGAACTCTCCCCACTGCACACAATCTCTCCCTGCACTCTCCCCACTGCACACAATCTCTCCCTGCACTCTCCCCACTGCACACAATCTCTCCCTGTACTCTCCCCACTGCACACAATCTCTCCCTGTACTCTCCCCACTGCACACAATCTCTCCCTGTACTCTCCCCACTGCACACAATCTCTCCCTGTACTCTCCCCACTGCACACAATCTCTCCCTGAACTCTCCCCACTGCACACAATCTCTCCCTGTACTCTCCCCACTGCACACAATCTCTCCCTGAACTCTCCCCACTGCACACAATCTCTCCCTGCACTCTCCCCACTGCACACAATCTCTCCCTGCACTCTCCCCACTGCACACAATCTCTCCCTGTACTCTCCCCACTGCACACAATCTCTCCCTGTACTCTCCCCACTGCACACAATCTCTCCCTGTACTCTCCCCACTGCACACAATCTCTCCCTTCACTCTCCCCACTGCACACAATCTCTCCCTTCACTCTCCCCACTGCACACAATCTCTCCCTGCACTCTCCCCACTGCACACAATCTCTCCCTTCACTCTCCCCACTGCACACAATCTCTCCCTGCACTCTCCCCACTGCACACACTCTCTTCCTGCACTCTCCCCACTGCACACAATCTCTTCCTGAACTCTCCCCACTGCACACAATCTCTCCCTTCACTCTCCCCACTGCACACAATCTCTCCCTGCACTCTCCCCACTGCACACAATCTCTCCCTGCACTCTCCCCACTGCACACAATCTCTCCCTGCACTCTCCCCACTGCACACACTCTCTCCCTGTACTCTCCCCACTGCACACAATCTCTCCCTGCACTCTCCCCACTGCACACAATCTCTCCCTGCACTCTCCCCACTGCACACAATCTCTCCCTGCACTCTCCCCACTGCACACAATCTCTCCCTGAACTCTCCCCACTGCACACAATCTCTCCCTGCAGTCTCCCCACTGCACACAATCTCTCCCTGCACTCTCCCCACTGCACACAATCTCTCCCTGCACACAATCTCTCCCTGCAGTCTCCCTACTGCACCCATCCATTTCGTGCATCCTCTCTACTGTTGGCCTCTGCGCCCGGCTCCTGTCTTTGCTTCATTGACCTTCACTTCAGTCCTGTAGTTCCTAGCTCAGTGGACGTGATATTTTCCTATTCACCCTTATTTTATGTTAGTTGAGGTGATCAGTAGGACTGTTAGTTATTATATTAATTTCAGTTTTAATCACAGTTTATTTTAATAATGGGTAAGTTTTTAATATGTTGATGGGACGGTGAGGTAGGTAAGTGCAAAGCAGAATATAAGAAAACTCACACCAGGCTAACAGAAGAAATGAAAAGAGCTGAAATTATTTTGGATGCAAAAGTAATCTGAAGATTACAAGCCAAAAGTTCATTGAGTTTTCTATGAAAATATATAGAGATCAAACATTTGAAGATAATATGATATTGAATCCAAACTCTTTTATATTTTGAAATTATATTTAATTTTTTGTTTGTGCTAACTCACAAGAGGATTATTAAAATATTTTTTCTTCCTCTTGTGATTTATTACTTTGTGTTTTGTTTCCCTTCTTGCAGCCCAATGTTTTTGCTGTGAAGGTACGGTGTTTATTTTGATCACAGTTCAGCAGTCTTGCACCAAATGTTGTAAAGGAGCTGGAGTGGAGAGATGATTAGTCACCGAATTGGCTTCCAGCGTGTAATGAACAGCTTTGTCTAAGTCTCATCTATACAAATTGTCAGCTGTGCTTCTGTGAAGGACATTGGTCATGTTCTATTCCGGGCAGGCAGCAAGCAGTGTCTGAAAGGCTCAAGGACTGCTGATAGTTTCATGGCTTGCCAAGAGTACCAGTGTTTTGTTAATCCACTAAGAATTTATCTTCATGTAAGGGATCTGAATGAAAAGTAACTCTAATAAGTCACATTGGAGGCAGTGAGCCAATATATGGCCATTACTGGAGCGGACTTGAAGCCGATTTGATGTAGGCAAGACAGTAGGGGTGGCTGAGTCAGGCCCTGAGAGTGAGGAACATGCCAGTGTTGACCACTTTCTCGGCCAGATTGGAAAGGTCGGGTACAGCCGAATCATGCGGCAGGGCCAGGCCTGAGAGTGAAGAACAAGCTGAGGCTTGGTGGATTTAAGTGCCAGGCCAGATTGCAATGGTCCAGGTGTTAGGGCCGGAGGTGAAAGACGGACTGGTGTTCAGCTTTTCTGGTGAGGTTTGCTCATCTCTGCCCTGAACTAGTACTGCAACTAACAGACTCCTGGATTGGCTGTGACTGTCTTCATGTTTGTGAACTCACTTTCGTGGACTTTAGTTCCAAATGTTATTTGCTTATTTTTATTGTTTGCATGATTTGTTCTTTCTTTTTTTTTTGACGGTGCAACACACACAAAATGCTGGAGGAGCTCAGCAGGCCCGGCAGCATCTATGGAAAAGAGTACAGTCAACGTTTGGGCCGTAATGTTGACTGTACTCTTTTCTATATATGCAGCCTGCAGATTTTCTCTTGTTTGTGATTGGATGTTTGACAGTCTTTTTTAATGGGTTCTATTGGGTTTCCGTGTTTTGTGGCTGCTTGTAGGGAGACGATTCTCAAGGCTGTATATATGTACATACATTGATAATATATGTACTTTGAAGAGAATGTAACATAGGAACAAGAAGAGATCATTATGCTCCTTGAGTCAGATCATAACTGATCCATACCATAGTTGCATGTCCCCACTTTTGATCCATGTCCCTTGTCACACAGCCAGAATATGTCCATTTCACAATGGACATTTTTTGTGACTGCTTTCGAGAGGGAATGGGAACAGTAACCTCTGCTCAGGGGAGATCTCAATTACTTTGTCTCTGTACTGTATTACTCAGAAGTTATAACATCAGTTTCTCTCTTTAACTCTTCAGTGAAGCTCAGAATTCCATTTGTGTAAGGCACCTTGTTGTCGACCTGTTGATGTTTGAGCTATTTAAAAGGTCATCCATTTATTACAATGAATTACAATGAGTTTCAGTGGGATCCACTTTTCCAGTTCACTACAGTGTGAAGTGGTTTGCAGCCTCCTAATTTATTTCTACTTTTTTTTTTATATTTCCAGAGTCAAAAATTAGTTGCTGGAAGAGCTCAGCAGGTCAAATAGCAATTGTGGAGGGAAAGGGAGAGGTGGTGTTTCGGGTTGAAACCTTTCTTCAGGACTTTTAATTCTGTTTCAGCGAATTATGAAAAATGCTGATTTTGATTGTAATATAAAGCTGCATAAAACACATGATTGAAACTACTTGGCAAAGACATCTGTAACCCTGAATTTTCTGTCTCCATTGCACAGTTATGGAAAAGCTGCATTTTGCTTAGAAGAACTTATGATGACTAACCCTCACAATCACCTTTATTGTCAGCATTACGCTGAGGTAAGTGGGGGACAGCTTTGTGGATTATTCTGAATGTGTTCTGTTATGTATACACAAACAAAAATCTAACCTGCCCTGAAGCACCATAAATTAAAGAATGTACTGTTGGTTGAGGGTACGGGTGTGATACAATATAGCTAATGGGCAACTTTTTACAGCAATGATGATGAATCAGCCTTCGCGATTTTGTTCTCTAAAAATAGGCTGCCCTTTTCAGTTCCAGTTTGTTGATGGCAATAAACTCTTAAGTTGAAGGCTTTGAGGAGGACAGTTGCAGATAGCAACTTATGAAAAGGGTGAACACATGGCAGATGTGACTAGACAGAGAAGACTGCAGTGGTACGTTCTGAGAGGAATGAGAAGTAAAATGAAATGATGTGCATTTTAGTGGGGGTGCAGCAGTGGAGGACTTTGGAGATGGCAGGCAAATTAAAACTAGTTCAAAAAAGTCAAAGGGGGTTCTAAGTTTTATAAATTGAAACATAATGTTAAAGCAAAGATTTCATGAATCCTACACTTTCTGGACTTCACTTGGAGAATTTGGGTCCATTTCTTAGCAACGTGTTTTGAGAAAAAGCTGTGTTCTATTCCTTGAAATTTAAAAGGTTGCTTGGTTTGATCCAAGCTTTCAGGATATTTGGGGGAACATCAGGTAGAGAGAGAGAGAAACTATTTCTGGTAGGTGCCAGGCTTTACAGAGGAAAGTCAGGAAGTAATTCAATGTGCTGAAGACAGTGGAAGATTGGAACTTTTTCTGCAGATACTAGATATGCTATCGAATGTTGATTTTATGATTCACAGATTTCTACTCACAGGATTTAAGAGACAAGAAATATAAAATCACAAGACAAAGGAGCAGAAGTCGGCCATTCTGGCCATCGAATCTGCTCCGCCATTTCATCATGAGCTGATCCAATCTTCCCTTTAGTCCCATTCCCCCGCCTTCTCACCATAACCTTTGATGCCTTGACTACTCAGATACCTATCAATCTCTGCCTTAAATACACCCAATGACTTGGCCTCCACTGCCGCCCGTGGCAACAAATTCCATAGATTCACCACCCTCTGGCTAAAACAAAAAAAATCATGACACAGATTGACTATTATCTCACTGGTTGGTTGCATTTCACTGGTTGGAAGGAGTAAATGCTCTTGCCCTACCCCTAAGTTACAAACAGAGCAAAAATACAAGGTGCTGGAAGAACTCAGAGTATCAAGCAGCATCTTTATGGAAGTAAAGGGATGGCTGACATTTCAGATTGAGACAATACATCAGGACCCTGACAGTGTTAACTATAGTGTAATGTTCAAGATTGTTTATTGTCACTCTATAGTACTCAAGTGTAAAGGAGAACAAAGTGATTGTTACTCTGGATCCACTATAAGCATAAAGAACACAGTGAATATAAGTACAGTTTATATACATCAACTGATTGTATGTACATAAAGTGATGCTAGGTATAGGAGTATCTAAACACAAGTTGACCCTGGCACTGAATGATAAAGTAGTGATAGTGGGGTGGGTTAATGATTGGGGCTGTTGATCAGCCTGAGGGTTTAGGGAGAAGTAACTCTTTTTGAGTCTGGTGGTCCAGACATTGATGCTGTGTATAGATTTATCTAAATGATCCTTGTGTAGAAAACTGGAATTTGTTTGCCTCAGATCTGAGCTGGCCAGGAGGATATATGATAGAACAGTTCAAAATGATGAATTATTTATTGAAGGAAAATTGTTCCTGGTGGCAGAAAGGTCAGCAACTGTAGGAGGTAGATTTTATTTTATCCAGTAAAGATCTTGGGGCACTGTAAGTAATGAAAAGAATTGTGATCTTGAACATGCTGCCTGAAAGGGAAGTTGAAGCAGATTTAATTATAGGTTACAAAGGGAATTGGCTAAATACTTGAAAAATTTAATTGTGGTGCTTTGCAGAAACGAATGGGAGCAAGAGCATTTGGGTAGTTCTTGGAGGTATCAGTCCAGCCATTTTTGAGCTACATGCCTGCTTCCTGTATTACATGAACCTTAGTCAGCACTGAAATACCCATGGCTTTGGGTGACCCTTCTGGGTTCTGTTTAATGCTGTTGAATTTCTGATTCAAAATTAGCAAGTTGCTTATATGTCTCCCATTTGATATATCCTACTTTTAGTTTTCTCTGGGGTTGTGAGCCTAGCTGGTAAGGACAACTTTTAATCCCCACCCATTAACTGTTATTGAAAAGATTGTGGTGAGCTGTCTTCTTCAACCACTGAAGACCTTCTAATGATGGCACTTTTGGAACTTGGCCCAATGTAACTCATTGGGAAGCTTGCTGATGACAGCATTGCCGTGTGTCCTCTGCTCTTGCCCTTTAAGTGATATGCTTGTGCTGTTAGCAGGTACTGCCAACGAATCCTTGGCAAGTTACTGCACTGCTCTTTGTAGATGCAACACACTGGAATTACAGTGAGCCAGTGGTGAAGGGAATGGATGTTCAGGGTGTAGGTTTAGAGGCTGTTGGGCTGCTTTATCTTCAGTGGTATTGACCTTGAGTGTTGTTGGAGCTGCATTCATTCAGGCAAGACTGTTCAGATTGTGGGAAGGCTTTAGGGTGATAGATTACTCAACTTCAGTTCTGTTACAGTATTTATTTAACAGATAAGTTAAATCCAGATAAGTTTCTCCCCAAAATTGATAAATTGTATTTCCTCATAGATAGATAGATAGATAGATACTTTATTCATCCCCATGGGGAAATTCAACATTTTTTCCAATGTCCTATACACTTATTGTAGCAAAACTAATTACATACCATACTTAACTCAGTAAAAATATGATATGCATCTAAAATCACCCTCTCAAAAAGCATTAATAATAGCTTTTAAAAAGTTCTTAAGTAGTTTACTTAAATACATTGAGTCCTAACCCCGGCACTTTAACATATCTTACTCCTGGCGGTTGAATTGTAAAGCCGAATGGCATTGGGGAGTATTGATCTCTTCATCCTGTCTGAGGAGCATTGCATCGATAGCAACCTGTCGCTGAAACTGCTTCTCTGTCTCTGGATGGTGCTATGTAGAGGATGTTCAGGGTTTTCCATAATTGACCGTAGCCTACTCAGCGCCCTTCGCTCTGTTACCGATGTTATACTCTCCAGTACTTTGCCCACGACAGAGCCCGCCTTCCTTACCAGCTTATTAAGATTTATCAGGTAGTTATCAGGTTTCCCTGTGAAAGCTCTGATTGAATTTGTACCACCCTTACAACTTCTAGGTCATGTTGTGAATCTTTGAATAAACCAAGCACTGAATGAAAATTAGTACAGTCGGCCCTCCTTATCCGCGAATTCTGCATGCGCGAATTCAACCGATCGCGAAAACCTGGAAGTGCTCTTCCAGCACTTGTTGTTCGAGCATGTACAGACTTTTTTTCTTGTCATTATTCCCTAAACAATGCAGTATAACACCTATTTGACATAGCATTTACATTGTATTAGGTATTATAAGTAATCTAGAGATGATTTAAAGTATACGGGAGGATGTGCGTGGGTTATCGTGGATCGGGATGGAAAAAAATCATAAGTCGGAACAGATACATCCGGTATTATTTAGTGTCAGTTAGTCAAACGTTTGTCTTAGTATATAGATTATATTTTACCTTTCTATGCATATAAAACACTTAAGAACATATGTTTCAGCGCCGGGCTCGGGACCGGAAGTTCGCGAGTTCGATCCAGTGACAGATCCCTCCCTCTCCACCATGCCAGGTTGATGTGGAGGGTCAAAACCCCAAAACCCAATAATTAAACCACTGCGTTGCTTAGTAATAATTGTAGCTTTCACCGGGGCAGAGCCTTTCTCACCTTATCCTTTAAAATTGTTCCGATCGTTGACCGACGTAGCCTAACACTTTTCCAATGACCGATGGCATTTCACCTCTTTCCGATCGCTTTATTATTTCCACTTTATTTTCAATCGTGATTGTGATTATTTTCGTGAACAGAAACACTGTGGATTCAGATCTCTGCCGCCCAGTCCTAATGTCCACCGCATTGAGACAGGTTGAATAAGGGACTTGAACATCCGCGAATTGCCCATTAAAATTCATCTGTTAACCCCTATTTCTACCAAACCCCTTATCTCTACTCATGGCATCATCACATGTAATCATGGGAGATGCATCTATGCTTTTTATCTCAACTGTACATCCTGGAAGCCTAGCGTTCCTTCCAGGTGAAGCAACAGTTCAATTGCACTTCTTTCAGTTTAGTACACTGAATTCACTTCTCACAGTGTGTTAATCTCTGGGCTGGAGAAGGCAGATGCATCTTCATTCTTCCAATCCCTCTACATTTCCTATTAACAAGTCAGCTGCAATTAACAAGTAGTCATCACCCTCTCTCAAATGGCACCAGCTACAGTATCTCCAGCCTATCTCAGCCATTCCTTTGTTCTTTTTCTCCCCGGACTGCAACTTAAAACATGCTTGCATTTTTTTTTGTTTTCCCAGTTCTGATGAAAGGTCATCCACCAGAAAGGTTAACATTGTTTCTCTCCAGTGGACACTGCCTAATCTGTTCAGCGTTTCCACCACTTTTTATTTCAGATTTGCAGCATCTACAGATTTTTAAAAATTCGATCTATCTCTCATTGAATTATGTATTTTCTCCCATTTCTTTGTAATGTTCTGCATCTCAGTCATATATTTTCAACCTTCTGTTCCTCAAGGAGAAAAATGCTCAGAGCTTCAGTCTAACCTAGTCTTTGGAATCTTTCTGGTAAATCTTCAGTCCTTCACATTCTTTCTAATGTGTGGGGACAACAAGCCTCTCGGTCGGTGCGCTTGTGTTTGTGGTGATGTGTCTTAGGGAGAGAAAATGCAGTGCAGTGAAGAATTGTTGAGTTTAGGTACCATCTCGAAGGACTGAATGCACTCTTGTAAGCAGCTTGCAGTAATCCTCGATCTTCACAGAACAAAAATACCCCTCAGACAGCATGTACCATGAGTGTGTCATTGGAATCTGCCTCTCATTATTGAAAAAGGTTAAGATAGAATCCTCAAACTTGTTTCATCATGATTGATGTGATGCTCACCTCCAATTATGCCCCTTAAGAAGTGCAGAACACAGCTAAACTCTTCTGGGACTTGGGGCAGGGGAGTTGTTTGTGTGTTATTTTTAGTGGGATTAATTTGGATATCCACAATCTACATGTGAAACTGTTGTGTGACAGACAATGCCCATGTCAAGTTGTGCTTGCAGTACACTGTTGCCAAAGAACAGCAGCCAAGGAAGAAAATGCTTGTTGCTGTGTCTAGGTACAGAAAAATAGTAGAAGAAAGTGCTATCAGCTTTACTTTTCTGATTGGGGAATCACCAGTATAAGTAAAGGAGAAGTTCTAGCATGGTATTTCAGCCCCACACTGTAGACGAGACATTAAACCAGCCACAGTTTAGGACAATAACCACATGGGAGAGAAAGCATTGAAAGAACAGAGATGAGATAGGGGATTGAGGGGAGTATTATCACTGTATCTAACATTAACCAATGCCCTGTGTAATGCTGAGTCTATGAAATCCGAACAACCAAACTACTATTTTAGTACATGCTTTAGAAGACATTGTGAGTTAATGATTAGGAACCAGTTTCAATCTGATTGCATAGTGTGTGATTTTACGCTGCATTGATTGAAATCCCTTTGCACTCCTTGTTATAAATTTCCATTTTCTGCAGGTGAAGTACACTCAAGGTGGATTTGAAAACCTGGAAATCTCTCGCAAATACTTTTCCCAAGCACTGAAACTAAACAACAGAAACATGCGGGCCTTGTTTGGGCTGTACATGGTAAGTTGAAGTTAATTAAGGGAATCATCACAGCTGAAGTCATATAATCTCTATTAAAAACTTAGGTTTTTTAAAATTTGTAACAATATCTTCAATATACAGCACAAAAGTCTCTATCCATCCCACCTAGAGATCTGATTAATCCTGTTCTTTCCCAAAGTTGTCCAACGCCGTGGAAGTTCCTGTTGGAACTGCTTCCATTATCCCTACAGGTAACACATACTGGATCACAACTTGCAGTGTTAAGCAAATACAGCTGAAGCTGTGCCATCTGGTGACTGATGTGTCACCAGTGGAAACAGTTAATTCCTATCTTCTAAATCAAAATGCTTCACATTTGAACACTACGCTTAAATCTTCCCTTTCAATTGAACTTCCCTTTCCCGTTTTGACATGCTTGTCCATGGCCTCCTGTACTTCCTTCATGATGTCAAACTCAGGTTGGAGGAACAACACTCATATTCTTTTTGGATAGCCTTCAACCTGATGGCATGTACATAAATTCTTCTAATTTCTGGGTTACCCTCACCCCTCCTCTTCTCCTCATCTGCCGATCATCTTCCTCTGGTTCCACTCCTCCTTCCCTTTCTTTTATGCTCTACTGTCCTCTCCTATTAGATTCCTTCAATTTTTCACCTTTTCCACCTATTCCGTCCCAGCTTCTTATTTCATTTTCCCTACCATACCCATACACCCTAACGTTCACCTAGTTTCACCAATCACCTGCTAGCTTGTACCCCTTTCCCTACTCCCAACTTCCTATTCTGACTTCTGCCCCCTTCCTTTCTAGTCCCAGTGAAGGGTCTGGTCTGAAATATTGTTTATTCTTTCCATAGATGCTGGCTAACCTGCTGAGTTCCTCCTGTGTTACGCAAGGTTTCCAGCATCTGTTGTAGAATCTCTTGTGGTTAACAACTAGCTCATGTTAGGAGACATTGAAATATATTTTGATTCATGGTCTTTGGGTGAACTCAGTTCCTGCTTTTACCAGTTTGTTATTTCTGTGGTCTGGGCAGCGGAAGGTCCAGTTGCGCTGTGGTAATATATACATGGAGCTATTCATAATGCACCAAAGTGCACTCTTGACTCATAATAATGGGTTACCACAGTATGGTTTGAGCTGGGAAAGAGGCCGTTTGCTTGTCAAATTCTTACGTTTACAATGTAAGAGCATTTCTTACTCTCTCCCCTCAGATCTTCAAGTTCTTCCACCTCCTTGCTGACTGCAGCAATTGTATCTGCATCCACTGCACCCTGGCTAGCTTTCCAGACCACTAAAACCATTTTCTTCATGCTGTCATTAGTTGATCTGCCAGTTCCCTCCATTCCATGTCTTCAAGTTCCTGACCCCTCCACCAATCCACTTTTTTTTTGTACCTTTGATTTTAAATATCTGATTGTCTTACAACCTTTCTTATTCAAGGAGAACAATCACAACTTCTTCAGTCTATCTACAGAACTAAAGTCCATCATTCCTGGACTTCTATTGCAAATCTTTTCTGGATCCCCTCCAAAGCCTTGACATCTTCCTGAAATTATGATGCACTGATCTGGGTGCTGTCACTGGTGGTCAGACCAGTGATATAGCTAAATGTAATTTCCTTTGCAGAATACGCAATTAATGCAGGAAGAAGCTGAAACAGCTTGTCTTTTTTTAATTTTCCCTTGTAGTCTGCAAGTCACATTGCATCTAATCCTAAAGCAAATGCTAAAATCAAAAAGGACAACTTGAGGTATGCTACTTGGGCAGCAATGCAGATCAACAAGGCTTACCAGGTGAGTAAGAATGCAAATGGGTTTTCCACTTTAAAGTTCAGTTGGACCTTAGTTGGGATGGAGACAAATCAGGTAGACAGAACTCAAAATTTTGAACATGGTGTGCTATGCAAAAGTTCACTGCTAGATGGCTGATCATTTGAAATAGAATACAACTTTGTCTTTGGTTTACCTAGTGTCCCTGAGAATCTTATTAGGAGCTGTTGAGGCATTCTACTCTTGTAAAATGCTTAGAAGGAGGTTTGCATGTTCTTAAGGTCTCCACAATGGAATGCAGAAGTACTAGTAGGAAACTAGCAGTCCAGGGTTTTGACAATATGTGGGCTGACTATTGTTGGACCGTGTGTTGTGTACAGAATTGTAGAAAGCTTGAGGTTCTGCATGCTTGGTAGATGAATTGGTTTATTAGTAAGCCCTTTAGAAGTGGCAAGTGAAGTATTTACATATTGAAATAGCTTTGCAGAGTTCAAAGGCGGGTTCCAAAGCCAGGCTGATCTTTCAAAGGCTCATTGATGAGTGCACTTGCTTTGCCATGTACTGTTGTTTCATTTTTCCCTTTGTTTTGTTCACGTGAATTTCATAATATTACTCACAAACCCCAAAACTTTTTGGTTCAGTCTTTTATCATTCGTGAAGGGCTGATTCATAGGAAAGCTTCATAAACTTATCACTTAACTATTAAATGCTCAGTTTTACTTTCAGAACTGATTGTCCCTGTGTGCTTCAAGTATACCAGAAATAGCAGTTCTAATAAAAGCCTTCATTTACCTCTGTTATTTTTACCAAATATTTTGAATTTTGTTTACTCTTTAATTCCTGAGTGCAACTCAATTGTGTCTCTGGTTACTGTTTCAATTAATGCAGTGATTTCAACTGTTCTTTTAAATGTGAGTTGTGCTTCAGTTAGGAGCCGTTTTTGAATGCTTTCTTGTAAGATTTCACGAATTAAACAATCTCTCAATGTATCATTAATCCTATCACTGAAAAGATAATAGGTACATTTAATGTCAGAGCAATGCTCAGACAATTTCTTCAATTTATCTGCATATGCTGAAATGGAATCCACTTATTTTTGATTCCACTTATGAAACCTAAAGGGTTCTGCAATCAAGGATGGTTTTGGATTCTGTTCTAAATGTTTCTGCATTACGTTCACGCAACACCACTCGTACTTCATTTGTATGCAAAACCTGTAATGAATTATATGAACAACAAAGGATGCTTAATCAAACAATATATTTACAATATTACTGAAGTGTTAAATACACTACACATATAAACAGAATAATGAGGTAATCTTCATGGTTCATGGATGGGAAGAAATTGTTCCGGAATTATTGACTGTGGTTCTTCAGGCTCCAGTATCCCCTCTCAGAAGAGGGCATGTCCTTGGTGTTAAGGTCCTTTATAATGGATGCCACCTTCTTGAGACACCACCTCTTTTAGATGTCCTCATTGGTGAGGAATAACGTGCCCATGATGGAACAGGCTGCAGCATTTTGCAAACCTGTGCTTTGGAGGCTCCATACCCGGCTGTGATGCAGCCAGTCTATTTATAGAAGTTTGCAAGAGTATTTGATAATGTATCAAATCTCCTCAAACTCCAATTGACGTAGAGCCACTGGCATGCCTTCTTCATGATTACATTACACATCAGATCATCAAAGATTTTGACAGCTAGGAACTGGCTAGGAACTAGGATAGCTAGCTGCTCACCCTTTCAGTCACTAATCCCTCTGAGGTCTGGTGCACGTACTTCCAATTTCTCCTTCCTGCAATTCCAATCAATTTTTTGTTGTTGACATTTAGCATGAAGTTGTTGTTACGACACCATTCAACCAGCTAATCTATCTCTCTCCTGAATACCTCCTTGTCACCATCTGAGATTTTACCAACATTAGCGGTGTCATCTGGGAATTTAGAAATGGTGTTTGATCTGTGTTTAGCTGTATAGCCATGAGTGTAGTGGGCTGAGCATACATTCATTAGATACACCTGTTTTGATTGTCAGTGAGATGTTATCACCAATCCATACTGACTGTTCTCCTGATGAGGAAGTCAGAGATCCAGTTGCGTTAGGAGGTACGGAAGCCTAGATTCCGATGGTTGTAATTAATTCTGAGGGGATTTTAATGCTGAATGCTGAGCTGTAGACAATTAACGGCTGCTTGATGTGTGCTTTGCTATAGTCTAGATGCTCCAAAGCAGAGTGGAGAGTCAGTGAGATTGCATCTGGTGTAAGCTTATTGCAGCGATAAAATGCAGCAGGTCCAGGTCCTTGCTCAGGCAGGAGTTAATTCCAGCCATAATCGACCCCTTGAAACATGTCGTTACAGTGGCAACTCACGCTTCTCTTTTGGGCACTGGTATGATTGCTTTCCTTTTGAAGCACTAGGGAACCTCAGAATGCAACTGTGAGAGGTCGAAGATGACTTTGAACACTCCAGCCAGTTGGTTGGTAAAGATTTTCAGTAAATGACCAGCAGGTTCACTGTTGGGGCCTTACACTTTGAGAGGTTTTTCTGACATCGACCTCTGAGACAGAGATCACTGTGTCACCAGATGCTGTGGGCATTCACACAGGTGCCTTGTTAATCTCCCTTTAAAATTGCTCTTACGAGGCACTGAGCTTACCAGGGAGTGAAGCATCAGTGCCACTTATGCTGTTAGGTTTCACCTTATAAGAAACAATGACATGCAACTCTGCCACAGCTGTCATGCATCCAATAGTGCCTCAAATTTCACACAGAATTGCCTTTTTGCTCTTTCAGTGGCCTTCCGTAGATCATTCCTTGACTTCTTGTAAGATCCTGGATTGCTGGTCTTGAGCGCCACAGATCTAGCCCTCAGCAGGTTATGAACTTCCTGCTTCATCCAAGACTTCTGCTTTGGGAAAACTTGGTCTGTAGTTGACGGCATACACTCATCCTTGCAGGTCTTGAAGTCTGTGATGGCCCTGACATATTAATTCAGATCCAAAGATGAATCTTGGAATATGATCCAGTCCATTGTTTAACCACAGTCCCGGAAGCACTCTTCTCTCCCTTGATCACACCTTGGTGGTGCTCACCACTGGTGCTGTGGTCTTCAGTCTCTGTCTGTTTTACCTGCAGTGGAAATACAGCCAGGTGATGGGACTTACCAAAGTGTGGTTGGCACAGTAAGCAGTGGTGTACCGGTGATTAAATGTGTTGGACCTCTGTTTCCACAGGTGCCACATTGATAGTAATTTGTCAGAGAAAACCTTAAGCTGGCCTGGTTGTAGTCCCCTGCGATGATCAGGAAAGTGTCAGGGTGCACTGTCATGTTGATCATGGTGCTCAACTCAGAATTTCTGCCAAAGCACTCACCCACACTAACCTCATAGGTGCTCTTGCATCTCATCATCACCTCCTCTCCCCCCAGGCACAATGTTAGTGCAGTGTGCTCTTCCTCATCCTGATGGAATCTATCTCAAGATACTGAGAGAGGCAAGGCAGGAGATTGCTGGGAATGACGGAGATCTATGCATCCTCTTTAGCCACAGAACAGTCAGTATTATTCCTTTGTTAAGAAGGGTAACAGGGACAAGCCAGGTACTTATATCAGGCATAGAGAAATTATTGGAGAAGATTCTGAAGGGTAGGATATACTCACATTGGTTATAGAGTAAGCTTACTAGCATAAGTCAGCATTGCTTTTTGCAGGGGAGGTTACATCTCACAAATTTGATTTGAGGTGTTTTGAGCAAATGATGAAGATGACTCAGGCAGTGGATGTAGTTTACATGGACTTTACTAAAGTTTTGCAAAAAGATTTGCAAAGGCACCTTATGGTTGTTGTCACGTGGGATCCATGATGAGTTGGTAAGTAGGATACAAAATTGGTTTCATCATAGAAGGCAGGATAGTGATTGAGGAGGTCTGTGACCAATAGTGTTCCAGAGGGATCAGTATTGAAGCCTGTTGTTTGTGATATACACTCTGTGGCCACTTTATTAGGCGCAGGAATGGAACCCGGTGTGATCTTCTGCTACCCTATCCACTTAAAGGTTTGATGTGTTGTAACCTGTGGTTATTTGAATTACTGTTGTCTTTCTGTCAGCTTGATCCAGTCTGTCCATTCTTTGACCTTTCTCATTAACAAGGCGTTTTCACCCACAGAAATGCTGCTCACTGGATTTTTGTTTTGTTTTTCCACACCATTCCATACAAAGTCTAGAGTGTTGTGCCTGAAAATGCCAGGAGATCAGCAGTTTCTGAGATACTCAAACCACCCCATCTGGCACCAACAATCACTGCATGCTCAAAGTCACTTAGATCACATTTCTTGCCCATTTTGATGTTTGATCCGACAACAACTTAGCCTCTTGACCATGTCTGCATGTTTTTATGCATTGAGTTGCTGCCACATGATTGGCTGATTAGATATTTGCGATAACAAGTGGTGTACATAATAAAGTGGTCACTGAGTGTATATGTAAATGATCTGGATTAAAATGCAGGTAGACTGATAAATTTCCAGGTTACACAAAAAAATATCGTGGATTTGTGGATAGTGAGTAAGGTTGTCTCAGTATGCAGCAGGATAAAGATCAGTAGAAGATTTTGGCGGAGAAATGGGTCCCTGAAAGTGGCAACAAAAGTAGCTAGAACAGTAAAGGAGACATACAGTATCCTTCTGTTGATTAGAGCTTTGAGTGTAAAGGTTTGGAAGTCAATTTGTAGCTTCATAAAACTTTGGTTTGAAATATTGTGTATAATTAGTCACCCCACTGCAGTAAGGATGTGGAGGATTTGGAGCCTTTGTAGGTTGCCCCCAGATATCCTCAGGTGTGTTGGTTGTTAACACAAACATCACATTCCACTACGTTTTGATCTACTTGTGACAAATAAACTTGAATCTTTCACTGTGCTGCGTCTGCGAGGCTGAGTCCGGCGGCAAAGTGGAAGTCCATAGCGGGGGTATTCCCTTCTGCCGCCTGCGTGGGATGACGAGTCTATCGGGACCCTGAGGACTTGTGGAAACTGTGTGGTGCTTTTATTTTAACTTATAGTCTTTTAACATCCTTGGACTATTTTTACTGTGCCCATGGTCTTTTTTTTTAATCAATTATGTTATTGTTTGCACTGTTGTAACTATATGTTGTAACTATGTTTTGTGTGGGTCTTGTAGCTTTAGTTTTTGGTTTGTTGGGTGGTAGAGTTGGTCTCCTGACTTGGTGTGTCTGGGTAGTGTTGTTTTGTCTGGTGGGTTTAGAGCTCCTTTCCGGGGAACACGCTAAGATGGTAGCGCGATATTAATACGCAGCAGCCTCTCCGGACCCTGGATTCGGGGATTACCAAACATTATGTGGATTTTCTGGTGTAGTCTGTTTTTGTTGTGTGCTTTTGTGATATCATTCTGGAGGAAAGTTGTTTCATTTTTTAACTGTATTGCAGTTGTGGTTTCTAAATGACAATAAACTGAAATTCAATTCAATTCAATCTTGAATCTACCAGTCACAGAACACTATGCAAATATTTTCTCTCGGGACTACCTTCAGTAAGATCAAACAAGGTTCACGGCTCTCTAGTCCTTCAATCCAAATCAAGCTTTAGTTACAGTGGGTACGTGAGACATAGAACTTACTGCACATGTCTGATGTAACTTGCCAAATCTAGCAATGTCAATTTTCACACTTCTCTCCAGTTTTGATCTGTATGCATACTATCATAGCCTCTCATTTAATTCGCTACAACTGCAGTCCTTTGGTATTTCACAAAGCCAGGAGTTCAATAAAAATATATACAGTGCCTATAATAAGTATTCAACCTCTTTGGAAGTTTTCATATTTTATTGTTTTACAACATCAAACCACGGTGGATTTAAATTGGCTTTCTTGACAGTGATCAACAGAATAGACTCTTCCGTGTCAAAGTAAAAACAGATCTTTACAAAGTAATCTAAATTAATTACAAATAAAACTCAAAATAATTGGTTGCACAAGTATTCACCCTACTTTACGCCAGTATTTAGTAGCTGTACCTTTGGCAGCGATTACAGCCTTGAGTCTGTATGGATCGGTCTCTATCAGCTTTGCACATCTGGAAGCTGCAATTTTTCCCCATTCTTCTTTACAAAACTGCTTAAGCTCTTTCAGATTGCATGTGGGGATCATGAGTGTTACATCCCTTTTCAAGCCTGGCCACAAATTCAGATTCGGATTCAGTTTATTGTCATTTAGAAACCACAAATGCAATGCAGTTAAAAAATGAGACAACGTTCCCCCAGAATGATATCACAAAAGCATATGACAAAATAGACTACACCAGCAAATCCACGTAATGTTTGGCAATCCCCAATCCAGAGTCCGGAGAGGCTGCTGCGTATTAATATCACGCTACCGTCTAGCGCGTTCCCTGGAAAGGAGCTCCAAATCTACCAGACAAAACAAGACCAAAAACTAAAGCTACAAGACCTGCACAAAACCACATAATTACAACATATAGTTACAACAGTGCAAACAATAGCATAATTGATAAAAAACAGACTATGGGCACAGTAAAAATAGTCCAAAATGTTAAAGGACTGTAAGTTCAAAAGAAATCACCACAGTTTCCACAAGTCCCCAGCTGTGGACTTCCAAGGCGCCGTCCGACTCAGCCTCGCAGACGCAGCACACACCGAAAGCGACCTGAGTCCGTCAAAAGGACTCCAAGTCTGTCGAACCTCCAAGCCGACAACCATCCCCTCCGGCACAGCTTCTCCGAGCACCGTCCTCTGCCGAGCGTATTAAGACGGCCCCACCAATGGCCATCGCAACGCAACCCCGAGGACTGAGGGCCTGTTCTTCCCAGCAGAGTCCTGGACCTCACAACAGCAGCAGCAACGAAGAAGGTCTTCCTGGAGATTTCCAGATGTTTCTCTGTGCTTCCACGTCCGTTTTCAATCGATTATGATTGCGCACGGCACCCCACTTCACAAATAACAGACAATCAGTTCCGGAGTGGCCGCTGCAAGCTGCTTCGCGCCACCATCTCAATTTTCAATTAAATTGAGGTCTGGACTCTGACTTGGCCACTCCAGGACATTAACTTTGTTGTTTTTAAGCCATTCCTGTGTAGCTTTGGCTTTATGCTTGGGGTTATTGTCTCGTTGCAAAGCAAATCTTCTCCCAAGTCACAGTTCTGCAGACTACATCAGATTATCCTCCAGGATTTCCTTGCATTTTGATGCATTCATTTTACCCCCTACCTTCACAAGCCTTCCAGGGCCTGCTGCAGTGACGCATCCCCACAGCATGATGCAGCCGCCACCATGTTTCATGGTAGGAATGGTGTGTTTTTGATGATTTGCCGTGTTTGGCTAACACCAAACATAGTGTTTAGTCTGATGGGCAAAAAGCTCAATTTTGGTTTTATCAGATCATAGATAATAGTTCTTCCAGCTGACTTCAGAGTCTCCCATATGCCTTTTGGCAAACCCTTGCTGAGATTTCATGTGAGGTTTTTTTTCCAACAGTGGCTTTCTCTTTGTCACTCTCCCATAAAGCCTGTAACTCTCCAGAGTTGTCATAGGTCTCTTGGTGGCCTCCCTCACCAGTCTCCTTGCACGGTCACTCAGTTTTTGTGGACGGCCTGCTCTAGGCAGATTTATAGCAGCGCCGTATTGTTTCCGTTTCTTGATAATTGACTTAACTATGCTCCAAGGGATTTTCAGTGACTTGGAAATTTTCTTGTATCTGTCTCCTGACATCCTTTTCAGTAATCTTTTTGTGTAGTTGCTTGGAGTGTTCTTTTGTCTTCATGGTGTAGTTTTTGTCAGGATACTGACCCACCAGCAGCTGGACCTTACAGATACAGGTGTGTTTTTACTACAGTCAATTGAAACACCTCAAATGCACACAGGTAATCTCCATTTAACTAATTATGTGACTTCTAAAACCAATTGGTTGCACCAGAGATGATTTGGCATGAAAGGGGGTGGGGGGTTGAATACTAATGCAATCAATTATTTTGTGTTTTATATTTGCAATTAATTTAGACCATAGAACCATGGAACATTACAGCACAGAAACAGGCCCTTCGGCCCTTCTTGGCTGTGCCGAACCACTTTTCTGCCTAGTCCCACTGACCTGCACCTGGCCCATATCCCTCCATACACCTCTCATCCATGTACCTGTCCAAGTTTTTCTTAAATGTTAAAAGTGAGGCTGCAATATCCTTCCTGTAATTTGGTGACCAAAACTGCACACAATACTCCAAATTTAGCCTCACCAATGCCTTATACAGCCTCACCATAACATTCCAACTCATACTCAGTACTTTGATTTATAAAGGCCAATGTACCAAAAGCTCTCTTTATGACCTTATCTACCTGTGATGCCACTTTTAAGGGATTATGTATCTGTATTCCCAGATTCTTTTGTTCTATTGCACTCTTCAGTGCCCTACCATTTACCTTGTATGTTCTACCTTGGTTTTTCCTTCCAAAGTGCAATATCTCACACTTGGCTGCATTAAACTCCATCTGCCATTAGTCAGCCCATTTTTCCAGCTGGTCCAAATCCCTCTGCAAGCTTTGAAAACTTTCCTCACTGTCCACTACACCTCCAATCTTTGTATCATCAACAAATTTGCTGATCCAATTACCACATTATCATCCAGATCATTGATATTGATGATACAATGCAACAGTGCCACAGCACTGATCCCTGTGGCACACCACTAGTCACAGGCCTCCACACAGAGAAGCAATCCTCCATTACCACTCTCTGGCTTCTCCCGTTGAGCCAATGTCTAATCCAGTTTATTACCTCTCCATGTATACCTAGCAACTGAATCTTCCTAACTAACCTCCCATGCAGGACCTTGTCAAAGGCCTTACGGAAATCCATGTGGACAATATCCACTGCCTTCCCTTCATCCACTTTCCAGGTAACCTCCTCGAAAAATTCTATTGGATTGGTTAAACATGACCTACCACGCACAAAGCTATGTTGACTCTCCCTAATAAGTCCCTGTCTATCCAAATACTTGGAGATCCTATCTCTTAGTACTCCTTCCAATAATTTACCTACTACTGATGTCAAATTTACCAGCCTATAATTTCCCGGATTACTTTTAGAGCCTTTTTTAAACAACGTAACAACATGAGCTATCCTCCTATCCTCCAGTCACTTTGTAGAGATTTGTTTTCACTTTGACATAAAAGAGCCTTTTTCTGTTGATCAGTGTCAAAAAAGCCAAATTTAATTCACTGTAGTTCAATGTTGTAAAACATGAAAACTTCCAAGGGAGGGTGAATACTTTTTATCAGTATCTTTGAATATAATTATAACAATTATTGACAGATTGTAATTTGATCTCAGCTTGAGGACTGTGTCTATTTAGGGGCATTGCATTTTAACATGGATGTCAGGTGCAGAGTAGATTTACCAGATTGATTCCAGGAGCAAGTGGGTGTGGAGGAGTGGTGGGATTTAGCAGAGAAGTAGGGGAGTCTAAAATGAGAGGGCATAGGTTTCATAAGAAGGAAGAAAAGTTTCAAAGGGAGCATGAGTGGCATTCTCACACGGAGGGTGTTGGATATGTGAAATGAACTGCCAGAGAAGCTGGTGGAGGAGGATACGATTACAGTGTTTAAAATGCATTTTGTCCAGGTTCATGGAAAGGTTTGGATGGAGTTAGACCAAATGCAGGCAACTAGCTCAGGAAGGCACGCTACTCAACATGGATGAGTTGGTCTGAAGGGCTTGTTTCCATGCCAAGTAATCTATGATTTTGTCAGCTGAATGCATTGCTCCTGGTGAGAGCAGTAACATTTGGGATGTTTAAGTATTAAATTAGTACAGTGTTTGCAGGTGCACATTTTTTGGGGTCTTTTGTGCTATTTAACAATGTTATGAATTAATTTTATGTAACATGCAAAAGGACTGCATACACGTGAAGTTAAATTGGATCTATCTTTTGTGGTTGATAGTTTATTTTGAAGTTGAATTGACTTTGGCAGCAGTACAGACTAATTGCTATTACAGATGTTCATTGTAATCAGAGTGGTGCAAGGAAACCGAAATCCTTCAAGAAAATTACAAATCTTTTGTCTCCTCAACAACTCTCTCATGCCAAAATCCACAAGAGAGCTCAAAATATAATTGCTTCTGACTATTTCACCTTGTCCAGTTGTACTGAAACAATCATTGGGGCAGTGTTTGCAATGGAGTTCTACAGTTTGACGTTCTTCATTTAGGGCATTGGGAAAGATGGTTTCAAAAGTGACCATTGCATATGTGCTCCACCTGGTCATTCCAGAATGATGCAGGTATGGACTGCCTTGGATCATGGTACTTGCACAATCCTTACTTGACAAAATCACTTTTTATCACTCTGATTTATTTCTGAACCTGATACTACAGTTTCTTGTGGTTCTTCAAGGGCATTATGTTAACATTTGATCCCTTTTCACTGTTTTCGGGGAGCTCAGAGATGAAGAACTGGTGTTATGTTTAACTTAATGCGGTGCTGATGAGATGAATTATGATGCAGTGACAGTGATTTGTGAGGATGCAAAGCAGTTTAACCACAAGCCAGCTACTTGACCAAAGCAGAGATTTCTCTTCTCCACATTCCAGTTTGAACATGAGAAAGAATTTTGAGTCTGCCAGAGTACTGCTGCAGTGAAATTACATCATTTATAATATGCTGGCTGAGCTTAACAGATCCTTTGTATAATCATAACAATTAAATTCATCATAAACCAATCAGTTACATCAACATAAGGACTTTATTATTACTGATACTGTGTTAAATTAACTTCATGCTCATAACAATAAATCACATCAGAGGCATGCTATAAAGTATGAATGTATACAAGTGGCAGTAGCTCAGAGGAGAATAAATGTTTTCAAATGGGTTGTATTTGAGTCAACGAGACGTTGCTTTTCTGCTCTTTCCCTCATCTGGATGACCTGGTGAAAACCATTTAGTTGAAGTGGTCATGCCTTTTATATCCTTAGTATTGCTTTTTCTGAGGAAATGCATTAGGGGATCATAGTATTGGAAACTAATTCTTTAAGTCATCAGATTCTTCAGGTCAGGCTAACAATCCATTTTTCCTGGGGCAATATTTTATAACAATTTTCTGGGCTTTTTTTAAAGAAACAAGACAGGTGCATTGCTAATGGGCTTTCCTCAATTTCATTGGAGGACTTTTGATCAGCTTCTAAAAACCATGTGTTACCTGTGTCAAATTTCAATGAGTGGGTCACTTTGCTGAATTCAGAGCAGAGATAAAATTCCAGATTGAATTGGTGAGCTGTCCTGCTCTGGGAGCACCGCTGCAGGGAAGAGATCAGTGTACCTAGACATTGGCTATGGGTAAACACTGAAGCTTTTTTGAGGTGTTGGTGTGCATAGAAGTGCCAAGGAAAATAGATGTATGTGGACAAACCTTCATTTTACTGAATTCAGGACTAAAACTGAGGTTTCATGGAAGGTGCTAAAAGTAATTCTTTAAGAAGTGTCAGAACAGGCTACATGTTCAATGAGAAGGAGAAACAATGCCTGGATTCAGTGGATTAATCCTGAATATAACACATGTCTCCAGAATTTTGACACTCAAATGTCAAATGTAGACATAGAGTAACTTAGCACTATCTAGTCAAATCCCATAGGTTCTGTCTCTCCCAAAGCCTTCCAACATTTGATTGCTCGTGAAGCAGCTTTGAGATTTTCGGTCATTCCTGTAACCAGAAATCCATTCTAAATGCTCTTGGATCTAGGAAGGAAATTCAGGACATGAGACTGGAGATGCTGGAATCTAAAGAAAGAAACAGACTTCTAAAGGAACTCGGCATTGTGCAGATGTATTGCAATATAATGCTAATTTATACTGACTGAACTGAATAGTGCAGAGGATTCCATACCTGTGTGTTTTTTACCTTGGCTGGTATTTACTGCATCATCAAGCCCATACTTTGTTCTATCCTATTACTTAGAATTGTCAGGAAAGACTGGAACCTTGTTTTCTCAAGAATAGAGGAGTCTGAGGATGAGCTAATGGAGATCTTTAAAATTCAGAAGTCATGTAATAGTAATACAGAGGATCATTCCACATTTGACGGTGATTGTAACTGTGATTGAAGTCACCAGAGAGCTGTTGAAGTGGGTGATACAGAATTCTTTATTCAGCACAAGTATGTATCATTGGAGACATTCTCAGTAGAGACCCCCTAACCAAACATTACATCATATTTTATAAGCTAAAGATCAAAGGTAACAGCAGGACAGTTCTATAGTTACAATGCATTCATACTGCTTCCTTTGATTAAAACACCTAGATCTTCACACCAGCACTCAAAACACCCTAAATTAAATGTTAATCACTGCTAGCTCTGAGCTGCGTTCATGCATATGCAGACATCGCAGGTCAATGGGGGGGGGGGGGGGGCGGTTTCCTGGTTTGCAATTGACCCCTAATCTGTGGCTCCAAGAGCATCTTTGTTTTGAGCTGCATTTAAAATTCAATCGGCAATCCCCATTCAGATCTGAAGGCTGGTTGATGTTGAAATTAATATTTGCTATATTCCATAACTCTAAAATATGCCCTAAGAGCCATATATACAAGGTAAACAGCACTGAGCTTAAGAGAAATCTCTTTACTCGGAAAGTGGGCAGAACACCTTGGAGATTAGTTGAGGTGAATAGCAGAAATGTGTCTAATGGAGAACTGGATAAGTAAATGAGGAAAAAAAGTAAGGTGGTGTTGATCGGATGGTATGAAGTGAGTAGCATGTGAAGCAAAGAGCTCTTTTAAATGAATGCCCACTTCATGTGCTGTGAGTCCATGTAATTCTGCTTGACGTTATTGCCTATTTCAGTCATCAGACACACTCCATTTCCCAGTGTAAGACCTGGTGCTGCTGAAGCTTTTGACTATGGGAACAGCAGCCAAGTCTGATCCTCATCTTGGAGGGATGAAGGCAGGTTAACATCTGGGAGTGATGACTATTTGATTCTGACACATGTTACTCTACCCTTCTTTCTGTCAACTGATTCTGCCTGTACTGAGTGTTTCCAATATTCTCAGATTTGTCTTTCTGTTCCTTGAATTGTCTGAGGTATGATTCTAACAGCAGCCACTTTGGGTTCATATCTCTGATATATTTACTAAACTCCATTATGAAGCTTCCACTGTTAGTGCGTTGAGATCATTGAACCTGGCCCTGGACCAGAAATTGAACCTTGCGTGCAGAAACTCAAGGGGATAGATCTTGACACAAACCATATGGGAGCTGGTAATCCTCCTACTTAGAAAGGATGGCATGGTTTGTTTCTTTAAGTTTCTGTACAAGGCTGCACTCAGTCTGAGGGTAAAATCTCTGCCTAATATTTACATAAATCTGGGAAACATTCAGCAAGGATTTGAGTGTAGTGATAGGGCTGTCATTTAGCATTAGCACATTTATTTAAAGACTGCTAGACAGGCCCGATCTAATCTCAGCGCTGCACATGTTGTTGGACCCATGAGCTCCAGTGTACAGACCCTATACATTACCACCTGTTCATAATTTCTCTCAGTGATTCTGTGTGTGTTTCCATTTGCTTAGTAATGTAAGTTTACGGTACATGTGGAAGCAGTCCAATCCATTGGGTCTATAGTTTGTTTCTCTCGCTTAAAATATTTATAAAATTTTCTTTTGTTTTACATAGCTTCATTAATATTCAAATCAGGATGGGGTGTTTCTTAAACCTATACCATGCTGCTGTTTCCATGATAGAGTTCAACCGATGTTACCATGATTTTAAGCTGTATCTTTTTTTTTCATTTAACAACAGTGTGTTAATCAAAAAATAATGTTACAGGTGACTTAGAGTCATAGTGTAATACAACATGGAAACAGATCCTTCTATCCAATTTGTCCATGACAGCCATCTAAACATCCCATTTTCCCCATATCCTTTCCTCTCTAAGTGATTTTTTAAACTGTTGTCACTGTACCTGCGTCAACCTCTTTATCTGGCTACTTGTTCTATAGTAACACGCAAAAATGCTGGATGAACTCAGCAGGTCAGGCGGCATCTACGGAAAAGAGTAAACAGTTGATGTTTCTGGCCAAGACACTTCTTCGGGACATGCTTGTTCTCGATACTTTTATTTTATTTTAGTTTTCTGAAATTATATTCAAAGTAATCCATTAAAATTGAATGTAAAATGTTTAAAAATGCTGGAAGTGAGAGATGGAAACAAAATTCACAGTGTGTCTGCTAATGGTTAGAAAAGAAAATATTTCATTTTGTTGTATCATCTGACTCTTCTCTCTGATTTAGAAGACAACCAACTTTAGACCTAGAATTTCAGCTGTCTCCAACATTGCTGCCAGACACATGAACTTGTATGAGGGTGACAGTGAACTATAGAAAGGATAGAGTGCAGATACTGGAACAAACACATCAAGCAGCTTTACATCCAGAAAGACAAATGCAGATTTCAAATGATTCCAAAACTGTTTATTTCCTTTTGTCTAGCAGTTAAGCTCATCATTTCTGGTAACCCTGGGGGAAAATTTAATTCTTTGTTCAACTTACCCACATCGAAACAGGAAAAGCTACAATTATGATTGACATAGACAGGATAGACGGAATCTTTTTCTCAGGGAAGTGCAATCAAGAACTAGAGGGCACAGGTTTAAGATGAGAGGGGAGAATTTAAAAGGGATATGACAGGTACATTTTTCCACATAGAAGTTGGTGGCTGTCTGGAATGAGCTTTCAGAGGAGGTAGTAGAGGCAGATGCAATTAAAACGTTTAAGACATTTGGACAGATACTTAGCTAGGATAGCAAAGAGAGATACAGATCTAATGTGGGCAAGTAGTATTAACGTAGATGGGCATCTTGGTTGGCATGGACTAGTTTGGCCAAAGGGTCTGTTACCATGCTGTATAACTCTATGAACTTGGAGATCCTCAAAACCTGATCATAAAAGGAAGGCGTATTAAACCTGAAAAGAGGGTTATAATGAGATGTTTAGAGAGGAATTCGTGAGCTTACAGTGTTCTCAACTGAAGGCATAGCCATCAATGGTGGACCAATTAAATTCAGGGATGTTCTCAAGGCCAGAATTGGAGGCATGTCTGCATCTTTGGAGGAATTCACAGTAGAGATGGGGAAGGGCAAGACAAGAAGGTTATTTGGGAATGTTAGCATTAGAGTATGGTTAACTATGGGAAAAATAAATAGGCTAAAAATGGCTTGTAATAACACAGCAACTTGTATTTACAAAGCTCTTTTAATGCAGTCATATCTCTCTTGTGGCTTCACAGGAGCATTATCAAACATAATTCCAAAATGATGGTGAGACAATTAAATTCTATTTGACTCGTTAAATACTTTAATTGATGACTAAAACTTTAACTGATGACTAAACCATGCTGTACATCTGTTTTCAATAAAAGGCATAGGTCTTAATAAAATTATAGCATGGCCTTGTATTCTCCAATTTTATTTTAAACTTTGTGTTTCATTTATAATGGTTAATAATCACAGTAAAATGAAATTAATAAGTAATTGTAACATCCAGGAGAATTTCTGCATTTGAGATCTGTGACGTACTCAAGTTTCTGGCTTCACATAGACTTTTCTATTCCTCGCAGTTCATCCAATCCAGGCTGATGTTTGATGCACAGCTTACTGGAGTGCTCACCATTTGAATGCATTTTGCTTCCTTTTAATGCATGCCCGACTAACCATAAATGATCTTGGTCCTGATTTTCATTATTTGTGCTTGAGTCATCACAAACTTAGCAGAGGTGAATCTAAAATGGCCAGCCACCTAAGATATGAATGACTAAGATATCTAATAGATAAAAGGTGGCCCAATTCAGAAATTGTTTCTTTCTTAAGAAGTTGGCTAAAATGAAGGATGGAAATCTTTTCAATTTTCAACCAACATTTGGTACAAGCCACATGATAAAACTTTAGGACAATTAACCAATGCTTAATCAAGAGGTTGGGTTTTAAGAAACATCTTAAAGGTTGGAGAGGTAGAGTGGTAGAAACAAGGTTTCCAGAGATTGGTGCCATATGTTGTTACTGCAGATTAGTTCTTTAATTTCACCATATATGGATTTTCCATCAAAAGTCTGAATTCTTTGAAGTACTAGGTTTCTTACTTGATGCTTATTAATGAGTATATAAACAAAGGATTTGTAGCTACTACACAAAATGCAGGGCCAATTGAAGCAGCATCTTTCCAAAGTAGTCATTTATTTTTGAGTGATTTGATGCTAGTTACTCTGACTCATGTATGGTATTGTAAGTCTTGAGCTGGAGAGTATTATGCATTCAAAATAACTCTGTGCTGTTTGTTACCTAGGCTGCGCTTTCCTCAAGTAAATTCCTGCTATTTATAACGATTAGTGAATTGTGGTAACCTATTAATTTTATAAAACAAGGTTTATAATATTGAAAAACAAGGTTGGAATTACTGTTACTTTCAGTTCATTCTGTACTCTAGAATTGTATGGTAATCAGTCATTATTTTAGAAAATGGTCCAGGTGGTATGTGCATAATATTTAGCTGTTTTTATATTTTTATCTTAACGTTTATTGTGCAGTAACTTACTAATAAGCAACAGAATTTATAATTCAAGGAGCAAACACGAGGAAATCTGCAGATGTTGGAAATTCAAACAATACACACAAAATGCTGGTGGAACACAGCAGGCCAGGCAGCATCTATAAGGAGAAGCACTGTCGACGTTTCGGGCCAAGACGTCGACAGTGCTTCTCCTTATAGATGCTGCCTGGCCTGCTGTGTTCCACCAGCATTTTGTGTGTGTTGTTAGAGTTTATAATTGTTGGCTCAGCCTTGTGTGTCTGTTTTATGTATTGTCTTCATTTCCTAGTTTCTTGACACCTTGCTGTTTATCTTGGTTTATAAATTGCATGCTCTTGTGGGTGTTTATATTGGTTGAAATTTATAATGGTGAATCATTACAGCAATAGTTCTTTAGTTGCACCACATCTCAATGTTCTATCGCAAGTTTTTGCCCACTACAGTCTGGACACACCAAACCATATTGCCAAAGAGAATTACAAGAAAATCTCAAAAAATGCAATTATTTATTTGATGGCTGTTTATTATTTCTGAACTTTGGTGGATATAGCTTTGTCTCAGCGTTGTCATTGTCCCTTATAGTTTAGTGGTATTCCAGCCCCAGCACTACACTAGGTTGGTGTGTGGGGTTTTCTCCGATTCCTTGTCGATGGTGAGGATGCCCTTGCCTCATTCTGGGGTCAGCCTGGTGGTTAGGTCTTTTTGCCTTATCCTTCGTGCAGAAGGAAAAGATAGTGCTGCAAGCTCAGATGTAATTCCCAGCATCATTCCAAACATCAGAGATTCCTGGTTGCTTGAGTCCTGTTTTCCTCCCATGAGAGAAACATTGTAATTGTACCCATTGTTGGTGTCTTGAAACTGTTAGGTTTTGAGAAGGTGTTTAAATTTAAGGTCAAAGCAAATTATAGCTGAGCAGTTCATATTTAGCAGACCACAGGTCAGTTTGCAAGTAGACATAGCTGCTTATAAAGGGATAATATTTTCCTGGTCACCTGTTTAACATTAGAGGAACTACATGGTAATCAATGCAGTGGTTTACCCAGGGCAAATAGCTGACTCATAACTAACACTAAGCAATTCACGTTGTGGTCCTCACTTCAGATCTGCTGCTTGAGCCTGTTGCCTTAGCAATTCCCAGTGTGAAAAAAATAATCCTAGTAAAAGATGTACAAGGTTGTTCTTCTCAGAGTCAAAAGTTTAAAGGTGCTAATCTATGCAATTGTACACTGCTTAATCACATGTCAATATAGCATTCTGCTGGAGTCAGCTTAGCTGTTCAGTGAAGTAATAATGACCCTTTTGGAAATTAGCTGCCTATAATGTTAGAAATCTGGGAGTGTTTTACTTGTCAAATAATTTCTGAAACTCTTCTCACTTCTAATGCCAGTTTGGAGGTCAGCATTCCTGGTTGCATTCTAGCATCTGTGATTTTTATCTCTAGGTTCCCAAGAACTGACATCTGTAGCCAAATTAAAACGCAGGCTGCATCAAAGCTGTTCCTTAAGGGACTGGAACTCCCCCGGCATCTGATTAGGACTGTTTCGGTTTGCATGGGAATGGAGACCAGTAAAGAAAGAGCTTCTGTTCTCCTTCAGCACAAACGTAACTTTCTTTATCAGCTGGGGAAAGGAGAAAATGAGCAATCTCCTTTACAGCTTCTAGCCTCATTTGAAAGCTTTTATCGCTGAGACTAGTTATGGGAACCAAGTTGTGAAAGGTGCCTACACCTACTGTCAAATGAAAATTAAAGGGCATCTTCCTCTGCTATTTGGGCCCACCCTAGTTTTCAGTTTCTTTGAAACCATCGTCTTCTTTGACTTAAAGACACAGCTGGACACGACACACTGATTGATTGCAACAAAGGTTTGACTCCTGCAAAGGATTTGGTCATTATAACCTCAGTGCCAATGCTACCTGGTGATTACCATTCTCACTCCAGGGAGACGCACTTAACAAGCTATTCAGGCGTGTGTCGAGGTAAGGGGATCAAGGGTCAGAGGTGGACGGAGTTCAGCTGTGGGACAACAGCTGGTGTTTATGTCCCTGCATGGCCCATTACTTGAGCTTTGCTTCCATGGGACTGTCTGTAACACAGATCTGGTCAGGAATTTGTATTATAATGTTGACTGCAATGAAGCATATTCAGAAATTGATCTCTGGAAATGGCTGCAACACCAATCGGGAAATGATAAAGTTCCTACTAAGCTGTGTATAATTTTGTTGTTAACATGAGTTGGAATAGAACACACAGTTTTTATTTTGCAGAGGGAAGGAATCAATAAAGCAAAGCATAATAAGATTGGAGTTACAGACCTATGATTTGAAAAGTCTTACAATGCTTACTTGAACATTTTTAAAAGGGAACCCGTTACATCTTTGCTAATCTGTTTGGGACTGAAGAGAGGCATGGTTTTGCTTTCATTCAAACTCGTATTAAAATAGCATTAAATACACATAGGTTTTCATATGCTTTCAACAATAATTGCAATGATTTAAAGTGACTATAATAAATATGCCAAAATTACAGTTTTTATTAAAAAAAAAGTTCAATTCCAATTTAAATATGCTAACAAGGGAGAAGCGGGTGTGTTTCTGTCTTTTGTGTCTCTAGTGTGGACATATTAGAAAGGTCAGAAAGGTAATGAAGGAACATCAGCTTTACAGTGAAGCAACAAAATTAGACCAGGGATAGGTGATTACAATTCCCAAAACCTGTCTTTAGAGCCCACCAAACATTGATTCATGCACTTCTTAGTTATACATGAAGATTACATAAACTAGGTTTATCTGCAGATACCTTTTCAACCTGGAACATAATGAGGTGCCATTTGCCAGGCATTAGTGTCTGTAGGACTGTAACATGGATCTGGTAAACTGCAATGAGTCATCATTATAGCTTGTCACACCAGACAGCCAGCCACTCTAGTGTTGTTTGGTTGATGTTAAGCAGGTCAGTGTCAGCTGAATCAGGAGAGAGTGGGCAGTTGCGCAGAACGTGTTCAATGCTCTGCACCCTTTCGCCACACTCACAGGATTCGCTGGTCTTTAAACCCCACTTCACCATATTGTCTCCCATCCTACAAACTCCTGCTCTCGCTCCGTTGAGAGTGCACCACTTCTGTCTGTCAAGCAGTGCCCCGTCGGGCAACGTTTCTGTGGGGTCTTGCACTGTATTGTTTGGTGGGGTTCTGGCTTCTGTTTGTTGCCAGAGGTCAATCCTGTATGTTCGGAGGGGTGTTCTGTGCGGTATTTCCTCCACTGTAGCTTTTCCTCGATTTTAGGCGGTTGGAAACTGGCATATGATGATGTAGTGGGTGCCATGGATACGAGTTCTGTTTACCTTTTTCAATTTTTGTTTTAGTGTGTTTTTGGATCTCTGGAGGAGCGATGCCTGCAAGTCTGTAAATGATGTTAGTGGGTGTGGGGCGCAGTGTGCCCGTGATTATTCGGCAGGCTTCGTTAAGCAACGGGTCTATTTTCTGCAATGAGTGAGTGGTATCAAGGCACTTACGTTTTACAGCAAATGTCTTAGAGGAATTGGGGGTAAGCTTGCTAAATTTACTTATGACATTAGTTTGTAAGCTTGCAGTTGATATGAAAATTGATGGTGCATATAGTGGACAGTAAAGAGGTTATCTAAACTTTCAACAGGATCTAGATCAATTGGGAAAGTGGGCCAAGGGATAGCAAATAGAATTTAACTTGGATGAACATGAATTAGTAAAGATCCGGAGTGTGTTGTAAAACAGACCCAGGGATAGGTTAAAATGGTAACATAATAACAAGGTGAAGAAGATGAATAAGACCATAAGGTATAGAAGCAGAATTAATCCATTTGGCTTATTGAGTCTGCTCTGCCATTTCATCATGGCTGATCCATTTTCCTTTCAGCCCCAATCTCCTGTCTTCCTGTATCTCTTCATGCCCTGACCAATCAAGAATCCTTATCAACCTCTGCCTTACAAATACACAAAGACTTGTCCTCCACTGCTGCCTGTAGCAAAGAATTCCACAGATTCACCACTCTCTGGCTAAAGAAATTCCTCCTCGTCTCCATTATAAAAGGATGCCCCTTTATTCTGAGGCTGTGTCCTCTGGATCGAGACCTTTCACCATTCGATAGGTTTCAATGAGGTCACCCCTCATTCTTCTGAATTCCAGGCTGCTTTTTGATATCCCAAGGACACAGCCTGGAAGACCGTGCTGGATTTTCGTGGCTCTGGAGACAGGCTGGTTCAAAGCCAGTGCCCCTGACTGAGGCGTCGCGGGAGAACACAGAACATCGGGAACAGTGTATCCAGAGACCTGAGCCTTTCCGGGGCCTATTCTCTGGGAGCAGAGCTCGGAAAAAGTGAAGCAACAGACTCATAATATCATATATCAGCGAGTTGTTTGTATATTGCCCCTCTTGCTCTGAAATGGGACACCTTTTTTCCCCTTATGAGTGAGTGAGGGCGAGAGAGCGAGCAAGCCTGTGGTATGTCAAATTACTGGTGAACGAGTACTCTGGGGTAATGCAAGTCTGTGTCTTTATTGATACTTTACTGCGTGCTTGAGTGCTCGGTGCTGGGCGCTGATGCTTTCTTGCTGGTGGGGAAGGAGGGATTGTTGCCTTGCTTATGTGTGAGAGTGGGAATGGGGAGCTGGGGGGGGGGGGGGCTTTGGAGTTCTAACACTTAACTGTCATTCATTCTTTGGGGGCACTCCTCTTTTTATGGATGTTTGCAAAGACAAAGAATTTCAGGATGTATATTGTATACATTTCTCTGACATTAAATGTACCTATTGAATAGAGGCCTAGGGCCATTCTACACTCTTCAAATGGAATGCTTTCCTTCATTCCCAGGGCTCTGCGTCCAAGGAGTGGAAAGTCTTGTTACAACTGTACAAGATTTTGGTGAGACTGCATTTGGAGTGTTGTGTGCAGCTGAAATCTTTGAGCTGGAAAAGATTCATGAGAATGTTGCTGGGACTGAATCACTTGAGTTCCAACAAGAATCTGGATGGACTTGGTTTTTTTTAACCTAGAGCATAGTATAGGAATAACCTTATAGAAGTTTGTAAAGTTATGAGGGACACAGATGAGGTGAATTGTCATAGTTTTTCATAACACTTAGCCTTGTTTCTGCTTAAGGTATGAAACTGAGCAGCAGAAGTAGGTGATAGGCTGTTCAGCCCCTTTAGCTCTGTTAGCTTGATCCTTTACCTCAGTACTATTTTCTGGCACTAAATCCAAAGATTTTGAGTCTCATAATATAGTGTATAAGCATTATCAGTCCACAGCGATCCATGTCCTCGCCATGCCCAGGAATCAATCTGTACTCTTTATTATGTAAATTCCCTTGAAGTGGGGACACCCGCCTTGTACATATTATTCCAGATGTGATCTCACCAGGGTTCTCTATAATTGCAGAATGACGTCTGTGCTTTTGCTCTCAAACCCTCTTGCAATAAAGAGCAACACACCATTTGCCTTCTAATTGTTTCCTGTACCTGTATAATAACTTAAATGTTTCATGTACAAGGAGACCTAGGTCTCTCTGAATACTTTTAAGTTTCCCACTGTTTAAAAAAAAAGTACTCCACTTTTCTTCTGCCTGTGGCCGATCTAATTTTTTCACCTTGTATTCCATCTGCTGCTTGCTTGTCCATTCATAAACACAAGAGATTCTGCAGATGGTGGAAATCCAGAGTAACATTGTGGAGGAAGAGAAACCCATTGATACTGTCCTCATCTGCATCTCCATTTCCTGGACATCTGCGCTCAACCCTTATTTTTGCTGCCTTATCAGGGATAGAGTTTCTCCTATCCTACCACCCTACGAGCCTCCACATCCATCATGTCATGTGGATAGGAATGAAAATGGTTGGCCACCAGGAAATTCTACTTTTGGCACATGGAACGGAGCTGTTCGACAAAGCAGTCCTCCAATTTGCTTCAGATCTCACCAATGCAGAAGAGGTCACATCAGGACCACTGGATACAATAGACGACCACAAAAAAAAATCACAGATGAAGTGTTGCCATTCCAGGAAGGATTGTTTGGGGCCCTGATTGGAGGTGAGGCCACCGTCAAAAGTATCCTACTGTTTTCCACAGGGATCGCTGTGTCCATGATTTCCTTGTCCACTCATCCCACCCCACTAATCTCCTTGCTTGCAAATATCCCTGCAAGCAAAAGAAGTGCTACACCTACCCATTTGCCTCCTCCCTCACCTCTATTGAGGGCCCCAAACAATCCTTCCTGGAATGGCAACACTTCATCTGTGATTTTTTTTGTGGTTGTCTATTGTATCCAGTGGTCCTGATGTGACCTCTTCTGCATTGGTGAGATCTGAAGCAAATTGGAGGACTGCTTTGTCGAGCACCACCGTTCCATGTGCCAAAAGTAGAATTTCCTGGTGGCCAACCATTTTCATTCCTACCAACATTCCCATTTGGACATTCCCATGATGAGGCAATTTTTTGGGTTGAGAGGCAACACCTCTTATTTTGCCTAGGTCACCTCCAACCTGATGGCAAGAACTTTGATACCTCCTTCTGATAATGACTTTTTCACTTTTTTTCTTTTTCCCTTAACCCCCGATGTTTCTCTGCCCACACTGCCACTGTTTTCTACTATCAAGCCAAGCACTTCACATTCACTCATTTCCTTTTATCTCCCCTGCAAGTTACTACCTCAAAAGCTTTAGGCAGATTTGGCAAGCATGATCTACCTTTCATAAATTCGTATTTACTTTTGCAATCCTATCATCTTCTTTTCAACCCACTTAAGAATAGGTTCTTGAATTTTCCCCACTGATATCAGGCATAGTTGTGTGTGGTTTCACAAACACAAGAAAATCTGCAGATGCTGGAAATCCTGATGAAGGGTTTCAGCCTGAATCATTGACTGTTTACTCTATTTTCCATAGATGTTGCCTGGCCTGATGAGTTCCTCCAGCATTTTGTTTGTATTGTCTGTGGTATCCCTCTTTTCTCTCTTCCTCAGATGGGTTGGGTTGCATTTCTTTCTGTTCTGTTGGAATCATTTCAGGATCCATGGAATTTTGGAGAACAAGGTACACTGCTACCTCTTGCCAATCACAGCATGTTCCTTGGGGATCTGTCAGCTATCAACACGAATAAATCTGTTAGTACTATACAAGTGTTGTGCTCTTGGCTGGTTACTTTCTTGTTCTGTTTCCTCCTTTGCTGAAATCAGAAGTTCTCATGGTCCATGGTTCTTTACACAACATTCTGAGCCTTTGATCTAATCTCAACATCTCTGTCTCGCCATGGCTAGGTTACTTCTCAGCCACATTTTTGTTCCTTAAACGAGTATGTATCTACTTGCCGTAAACAGCTTACAAACTGTTCAAGTCTTAACCTTTACTGCTTTAGAAATATTGAGCCTTTCCTGCTTTTGTAAAACTCTTTTATACAATAGAGCTGAACACTTGACCTCACGGTCTATTTTGCCATGGCCCTGTCACCTTGTTGTTGGCCTGTCCTGCACATTCCTTGTTACTGTAACATGATATTCTGCTTTCTCTTAGTGTGTTTCCCCTTGTATTTATGTTTGGAATTACCTGCATAGACGGTGTGGAAGTTTTTCACCGAATCTCAGTAAATGTGATAAAAATAAGCCAAGTACTACCCAAAAAACAACCCCACTGAGTTCTCACCAATTGCTGTGAACCGATTTATACTAATTTTAAAATCATTGCTTTTAATGTGGTGCTTCCAGAGGATTACCGTAGATGCAGGACTTTTATGTTTGTGCATGTTAGATTGCCATTTTTAAAAAATAGTGCACTACAGACTTCTCAAACTTCAATTGCCATGGAGGTGCTGTGCTGCTAACGGTTTTGTAGTCTGCTGCTCAGCTCGGTTCATTGCTTGCTCAGCAGGGAATTGAAAGCCACAGGGTGAGATTGGCCAGTGGTCAATCAGCATCTGATTTATTGTCAGCAGTGGCATTGATATGGGTCAAAGAAACAATGTGGCTGTGCTTGGGGAGCACCAGTGAGCAGAGCTCTGATTGGGTTAAGATGCACTTAACCCGTTTTTTATTTGTGCACATGACAGAGATGAGACCAAGTGTGTTTGCAGGTAAGGCCAGGTGTGTCAGGATAACAAGGTGAGACTGAGCCCATTTCAAATTTGTACATTCCCTGCTGGCTTTTCTTGAAATGATAAAGTTTCAAGTCCTGATTATGAACCAAAATCACCCACAGTGTTTATTAATGGAAGATGTTACTGTAGTCATGCGACGTTTAAACTGTGAAGAGAAAGCCTTGGATTTCTTCATCACCTTTCCAATGTGAACCTGTGTCAAAGCACACACGAACTGATAGGTGGTGTTTTGGAAAGTGGGCACTGTATTAATGTAGGAAGCAGGAAAGCTGGAGAAGGACAGAGGCAGTTAATGAGGGCAGTTCAGGCAAGAGAATACTAAGTGAATGGCCAGATTGTTAGGGCTGTACGACCCCTGAAAGTAAGGGATGGCAGATAGTAGTTTAAGTGCCATTCAGGGTAGTCTCTATCCCAGCAGGAAAACACAAGGGAGGAGCTGATCTGGAACAGAACACAGCACTAGTCAGGATCAAGCTCAGCTGGTGTGTTAACAAGCTCTAGTCTGTACACAACCCTGCAGAGAAGATTTACAAGAATGTTGTTGGGGTGAAAAGCTGCAATGAGAGGAGAGTGTCCCTCAGGCACAGAAGACCGGAGGTATGTGTGATTGAGGAGTATAAAATGATCAGAGGGCAAAAAAAGAATCCACTTTCTTTGGCGGAGAGCTCAGTAACCTAGGAAAGGTAGAAATGTCTTAATCAGTGGAAGAATAACTGGGAGGGGTGGAATTGTTAGTTTCTTTCCCACCCGTATTGGGAAGTGGAGCACTTTGCTCGAAAGGGCCTGGATGCAGAATTCCTCATGAGTATTGAAGGCTGCAGAATAGGAAATGGAAATATTCTAAGTAGCTGCAAACATGAATAATCAATTGGCAGAGTCTTATGTGATAAACTTTTATAATCTGACTTGGCACAGCAAGATCACACTAAGAAAATTGATCAATGATCTGTGTTCCATCTCTGAATTGATGGGACAAAGGGAATTTCCCCTGTTCTCCACAGCTCACCTGCAAAAGCAGGTGTTTCTTCAGAGAGGCTAAGCTATGACAGTGCAGTACACCCTCAGCACTGCATTGGAAGTGTTGGTTTGTGTTCTTGCACTGAAGGCTCTTGAGTAGCCCTTCAGCATACAGTTTAGTTCAGCTATGCGTGTTGCCCACTATGTTAATTTATATCAGAAAGGTATGGCAGGGAATTGCGCCCAGATGTGAGAATAGGTTAACGTTATGAGGGACAGATTGGAATTTAGGTGATATTTGCAAATATTTCAGCTCATGGTTATAATACTCCTTGGGCTCATAAATTCTAAATGTTTCAAATCTCAGTTCTATTTAGGGTAGAAGAAATCTGTCTTTTCTGGTTGCAAATTGGATGTGGAAACTGTGCAGCTGTGGTGTAACGAGAGCTTGTAAACCATAAAATGCTCTGTTCCAAATTAGGCCTGTGTAATGTCATGATATGTGGTGTAATTTTTCAGCATTCAAGATATATTTATAAAAGTTATGTGCATCTGAAGTGTACAAGCCTACCCTTGTCCCTGCAGATATGGTTCTATCACACTAACCTGTAATTTGATCACTTAAAAGTAGACGTAACATCTGGGATGCTTCCAGTGATTAAAAAGGAGGCAAAATTATTAACAAAACGACTTTTTAAGTGAATGAAATTTTCTGGAGAATATGCTTCTGCATTGAATATTAAATTATTGCTGGAAAAAATATTAGTTGTATTTGTGGAAGTAGAGTTATATCTTCAAGATATTTGTCATCATCCTTCTTCCACTGTGGACTCAGCATGAGAGACCATTTGACCCATCATTCCTGTGCCAGTTCTTTGAAAGTTTTTTCTGTTGATCTCCATCTCCTGTTTTTTCCCTGCAGCCCTGCAAATGTTTCTTTTTCTGGTATTTATCCACTACCTTTTGCAAGTTATTATTGAATTTTCTGCCACTGCCCTTAAAGGCAGTACTTTCCAGATAACAGCAGCTCATGCATCTCTGGTTTGCCCCTCTGGTTATTTTGCCCATTATCTTAAACGGTTTTCTGTATTCACTTGGGTTTCTGCAAATCAAAACAGCTTCATCCTATTTTCAAAGCTGCTGAAAGTCAAAAAGAAAGACTGAAAACAGAAGGTATACTCCTCTGATCAGACCACTTCTCTGGAGTGAGAAAAATGGTCAGTGTTTCAGGCCAGTCTCTTTTAGTGAATAACAGATATGTCCAGAAACTCTTTGGGATGTTATTGTGTGTAAAATATCTGCCATGGTGAGGAGATTGTCTTCTAATTATCACTGGGGAGCACGGGAGAATTCTGTCTCTCTTGAGATAATGCAGAGAGGTTGGATTGGAAATTGAATGGCTCAGGCATATCTCAGTTGCAACAGAAGAGTGCCGTATTTTCTTTAGCTCTTTCTTTAGTTGTAAGTTATCCAACAATCCTTCAAAAATCCTAAATAAAAGTTTCAACTTGCTTCCTGAATCATTTTTGCCAGCTGCACCAGATAATTCTCTTCAACAGGCAGGTCTGTTTCAGCCAATGAGATGACTTGCAGGAAAGAGTTTATACAACAAAGTAATTGTCACATGGTTAAAGACTCTGTTTAAAGAGCAGAGGAAATAAAATCAAGGTGATTTCTTCATAAAATTGCAGTGAACAAAGGATAGTCGTATATTGAGAGGACTTAAAATTTTTAGAAAAAGAGAAAGCAAAACCTTAGTCAGAAGGAGTTGTTTTTGGGTTTCTTTCTCTGTTATAAGTCCAGACAGGCAATGAATATACAAGGCAGAATTTGCATTTTCAGTTATTTGGCCTGTGCCAACTGGCTTTCAGAGTGTCTATATGAGTTGGCACCTAGTCCCATTGGTGTGTACGGTGTGCTGTTCACTGCTGTGAATTTCAACAGGTTAACGTGACTTGAACCATTCTCATGCTTCTATTCAATATTAATCTGTGTGTTATACAAAAATTGAATACTGGTGTATGTCTGGACTGAGGTATTTTTAATTATGGAGCATACACCACTTTTCCAAACATTAATAAAAATACATCCACTCTCTCTGTCAAACTGAGCCAAAAATATAAGCCAAAAATAATCAAGCTCTATAATATTTGTAGGGAGAGGTTGGGCAGGATAGGAAACAGAGGGGTGATCATGTAGAAGCATATAAAACTGAGAGGCATGGACAGGGTGAATGCACACAGTCTTCTTCCCAGAGAATGGGAGCTAAAAACTAGAAAGCATAGTTTTAGGGTGAGAGGTATTGGTTCATTATTATCACATAGATCACAATACAGAGAAGAGCTTCTCCTATATGCTGTTCATCCAGAGAGAACCACAGTCAGCATGGATAAGTGGCCTGTTTCCATGCTGTATGACTCTCTGATCTTGTGTATAAAATCAGTCTCAGTTGTTTACAGTACTCTGGGCACCAGGCTTGATTGACAGAGAAATGGCCCAATCATCTTTACAAGGCAGCACAGTGACATGGCTGGTAAAGCCCCTCCCTTGCAGCTCCAGCAATCTGGGTTCAATCCTGACCTTGGGCGCTGTCTGTTATGAAACTGTTGCACTAGCAAGCAAGCATTTATTACTAGTTTTTGTCCCACCTTATTGAACCATAGGGAAAGGTTGGATATGAATCATTCTGTGGGTTACTCCAGAAGTTCGTCATGTAATTTGCTATAGGATTGCAGATATACTTGGACTCATGGGGAGGAAGAAGGAAAGGTTCTTCAGAAGGAAATTGTCAAATGTTTGAAAGATCTTTTTTAAAACTATGCATCTTGAATAAATGTTTGTTTATTGTGCACAAGCACAGACAGAACCAGTTTCTGGGAATAGTGAACTTTTTTAATATAATGTATATGTTTCTTACACACCAGGGCACATGGCCAGTGTGTAAACAAAAACACCATTTGTAGGCTAGGTGCTAAATGTAAGAAAGAAAGGCTGAAATATTACTTCTGTCCATTTTGTTTTATTATGAATTGTATTTATTATGAAATAGCATTACAGAGTGCTTTTTAACCTCTTTCTGCTAAAGAATTTGCTAAAGCAGTCAGCACCAAATGTCAAATATCTGTGTCAACAAAGACACTTAATACCAGCAGATTAGTTTTAGGAGTGCAGCCAAGATTCCTTGAAATTGACAGCAAACCAGTACTGTTGGCTAAATCCGATGAACTTTTCTCCTTTCCTCTGTTCCTGTCCCTTTGCAGCTTCCCAAACTTCTGAACTTTGAGCCAGCAGGGATATTTGAATGCCTCTGGTTTTTTTTGGCTCTCTCAATAGCATTTAAACGTGGAGCATGATAGGTCACTCCGTCCATTTGACAAACAGCTGAACTTTGGAGTTAATTGAAAATCCACTCCTGTGGTCCACTAGTTGTAAAAAAATTTCAGTGCAGTTCGGAATTAATTTTGATGACACTGTGATGGACAGAAAGTGCTTAAAGCAAAGAGATGAGAATCAGTGAACCTGGAGCCTCTGTCTCTGTTGCTACTCCCGTTCTGTGTTGGTCAAACCAACTCTGAGTGACTGCGGATTGTTTTATGATTGGCATCACAGTGTCAGAGTTTCCCTCCTCACCTTCCTGTGTAAATGGTGCACTGCTTTAGGAATAACATTAACCCTGTCATGCCTATACCATTCATTCATCCTAGGAAGAAATCTGTTAATGAAAAGCTGGTTTAATTTTGTGATGTGAAGAGTCAGACTCACAGGAAAACAACATTCCATTTACATTTACAGAATGAGTTCTTTGGCAGAGGAAGAATTGTGATGAGTGTCCCAGTTCAAGGGAACACTTCTACGTTTGCTCGTGAAAGTGAACTCCCAGTAGTTCCTTTGCAAAGGTGTGACGGCAGCCATTTCAGAAGTGTAATGGGAGTGACAGGTTGGGAGGGTCTCAATTTTGGGTACTGTGAACTTGAATGCAGTGCTTTTCTGACTGTAATCCTTCTATGTCCTTCTAGCTTGCAGGTCGAGGCAAAAAGGAGAGCAAGAATTCACTGAAGGTTGTGGAGGACATGTTGGAGGCTTTACAAATCACACAGTCATGAAGTCATTGCTCTTGGTTGGATCTTAATCGATTTACTTCAGTGTGCTTGTGGGACCTCAGATTTCAGCACACTTTGTCTGTTTCCACGCCAACCCACCCACCAACTCCTCTCCTCTCACCACCACCCACTTTGGCTCACCACCACCCTACCTCTCACCTCAGTAACTCAGCCAAAGAACTTATTCTGTGAATTTTGTTGTAATTTTGGCTGTCGTGGATCAGTACTTCACACCAGTGACCAGTAACATCCAGGTGTGCAGTTAACTACTGAAACCTAGCTACGGCCCGTAAACCTCACAGAATTCAAATAGTTATTCAAGACTGCTGAAAACCACATTCACAGAATAAATGTAGCCTTTCACCAATTGAAAGTGAACTCCCAGTACTTCCTTACTGAGAATCCCTCATTGCTGTTGCCGTCTCGACATCTGTGAATGCAACTATGAGAACTTTGCAAGCAGTGTGTTCCATCTATTGCCCCAGGATTCACTCAGCCAGACACCAGCAACTTCTGCTTATAAAACCCCCTGCGCTGCTGAAACACTGGGATATCCCTAGGCGATGTACTCTCCGACCCGGCCATCATGTGCCAGCGTTGTCTTCTGTTGAGCTTTTGTGGGTGAATGAGCAGAGTTCCCAAGCTCACTGGGTCCTGAGTACGTGGAGTAACCAAGGGCACTATCTAGCCTGATAGACTCTAGCCTATTTGTTATCTAGACTGAGGAAGAGGGGTGCATGTTCCATTTCTAGATCTGACAAGACCATAATGCCACATAGATCGCAGTTCACATTCTGTTTAATCCTCAAACATACAATGCTGTTCCAGCTTCCACACAGACATGAACTGGAACTTATTATACTCTGGTGCAGGTACTGTCCAGGTAGCTCGTTCTTTTCTTGAGTTGCTTTGTTTTATAATAAGCCTTTTGCTAATTGCCATATTTGCCTTTGTGACTTTAGTGGGGAGTGAACGTAGGTTTGACCGATGGCAATAATAGCTTTGTAATAGAGTGGACTGCATACTTGTCATATATATGCAAGGTTGTCACTACACGATGCAGTTCATTGGAATTGTGATCTCACAACATGCACTTCAGGATTTTTGCATTCTTTTAGTGTTAGACCTACAGAGGTTCATCCGGCAGCTGCAATCCGAATTGCTTGTGATTTTTCACAGCCCTTCTAAGTTATTCATTCAGCATTTTGCATGCTTCCTAAAGCATTGAAATAAGTGAAACAATGTGGGAAGAATTTCTCTGCCTGGTGAGGTTCCAGAGTCTTTTGGCACAGACGTGGTTATAATAACATTAAATAAAAAAAATAGTTGAATTACCTGTTTGTACTTAACTGGGTTTCAGTCTGAGTGTGAAGAGCATTTTCCTACCATGCTTTTACGGAGTGTTTAGAGTGTGGAGCAGTACAGTTGCTACACTTTGAGTGCCTCGGCAACTGTGTGACAGCGCCATCTAGTGCCCAATGAACTGCCTGCCTTTACATTTCTCGTTGAAGATGTACAACTTTAATTGCAATTAAATATTGCAATCTCATTCTCCACCAGAAAATAAAGACACAAGAGTTGCATTTTGGTGAGCCTGGGGGATTGCTTTGAACTCTGGTATTATGGATGTCACTTTAACAGCACGGAAAAGAGGACTGGCCTCTCATAACTTTCCACCCCATCAGGATGGTGGAAGATTCTCAGCTGCTGAAGCCCTGTTGAAGTGGCATCACAGCACACCTGTGTGGGCAGCAAGATCTCACAAGCAGCAGCATTATTCAGCCCTCCCATCAGTCATGGTCCTCCTCTTAACTCCACACTTCCTGGTCTTCCTACCATCTTCTTGCACACAGTAGCTAATTGATCTGTCAATGAAATCATTGGGTTATGGGAAAACTGGAGTTACCAGAAGGAAAACCTATACTGGCAAGAGAAAAGCTTGAGTACAGCCCAGCAGATTCCACATTTTGGGATTAAGTTTGGACCACTGGAGCTGTGAAGCAAAACATTGTGTTTTGTAAACTGTTAAGAATATCAGCCCAGCACTCTTTCACAATGTCATATACAGATGATTAGGAAAAGAACTTACTCTCTAGAAACGGTTCAGAATCGGGTTTAATATCACCGGCAGATGTCATGAAATTTGTTGTCTCTGCAGCAGCAGTGCAATGCAATACATAATAATAGGAAAGAAAGGGAATTACAGGATGTAAATAACAAGATAAAAATGCTAACAAAAAACATCGTTTGCTGACCGCCGTGCCCCACAAGGTGCAGAAAGGAACAACAAATAAATACATATATCCTCTAAAAATTATTCTCCCTCCTTTGGAAGTTTTCATGTTTTATTGTTTTACAACATAGAATCACAGATATAATTTGGCTGTTTTGACACTGATCAGCTGAAAAAGACTCATGTCAAAGTGAAAACAGATCTCTGCAAAGTGATCTAAATTAATTACAAATATAAAACACAAAATAATTGATTGCATAAATATTCACCTCCTTTACATCAGTGTTTAGCAGCTGCACCCTTGGCAGCAATTACAGCCTTCAGTCTCTGTGGATAGGTCTCTATCAGTGTTGCACACTGGACACTGCAATTTTTCCCCATTCTTCTTCACAATACTGCTTAAGCTTTCTCAGATTGCATGGGGATCGTGAGTGAACAGCCCTTTTCGAGTCTAGCCACAAATTCTCAATTGGATTGAGGTCTGGACTCTGACTTGGCCACTCCAGGACATTAACTTTTTGTTTTTAAGCCATTCCTGTGTAGCTTTGGCTTTTTGCTGGGGTCATTGTCTTGTTGGAAAACAAATCTTCTCCCAAATCTCAGTTCTCTTGCAGACTGCATCAGGTTTTCCTCCAGGATTTCCCTATATTTTTATACATTCATTTTACCCTCTACTTTCACCCAAGCCTTCCAGGGCCTGCTGTAGTGAAGCATCCCCACAGCATTTTGCAGCCACCACAATGCTTCACGGTAGGGATGGTGTATTTGTATTGATGTGCAGTGTTTGGCTTATGCCTAACATAGGATTTAGTCTGATAGCCAAGCTGCTCAATTTTGGTTTTATCATACCATAGAACCTTCTTCCAGCACACTTCAGGGTCTTCCACATGCATTTTGGCAAGCCCTAGCTAAGATTTCATGTGAGTTATTTTTCCCCGGCAGTGGCTTTCTCTTTCCCACTCTCCCATCTCAGTCACTGAAGCTTGTAATTCCTCCAGAGTTGTCATATAGTTGTCACTAGTCCCTTTCTTGCACAGTCACTCAGTGTTTGAGGATGGCCTGCTCTAGGCATATATACAGCTGTGCCATATTTTTTCCATTTCTTGATGATTGATTTAATTGTCCTCCATGGGATATTCAGTGACTTGGAAATTTTCTTGTATCCATCTCCTGACTTGTGCTTTTCAAATAACCTTTTCATGGAGTTGCTTGGAGTGTTCTTTTGTCTTCATGATGTAGTCTTTGTCAGGATACTGACTCACCAGAAATTGGACCTTCCAGATATGGGTTTATTTTAATTGAAACACTGCAACTGCACACAGATCTCCATTTAATTAAAACCAATTTACTGCATCAGTGATGATCTGGTGTGTCATATTAAAGGCAGTGGGGGGTGGGCGAATACTTATGAAACAATTATTTTGTACTTTATATTTTGTAGTTAATTTAGAAGTAAGTTTTCACTTTGACACAGAAGAGTCTTTTTCTGTTGATCAGTGTCAAAAAAGCCAAATTAAATCCACTGAGTCAATACTGTAAAACAATAAACCATGAAAACTTCCAAGGGGGATGAATACTTTTTATGGACACTGTGTGTGTGTGTGTATATATATATAATATATAGTTCAATTAAATAAGTAGTATAAAAATCAAAAATAGTGAGGTAGCGTTTTTGGGTTCCACGTCCATTCAGAAATTGGCTGGCAGAAGGGAAGAAGCTGTTCATGAAATGTTGAGAGTGTGCCTTCAGGCTCCTGTATCACACCTTGATGGTAGCAATGAGAAGAGGGCTTGTCCTGGGTGATGTGGATCTTAATGATGACTGCCACCTTTTTGAGGCATCACTCCTTGAAGATGCCCTCGATACTATGGAGGCTAGTGCCCATGTTGGAGCTGACTAAGCTTAAAGTCTCTGCGGCTTATCTTACATTGTGTGGTAGCCCCCACCGCACCCCCCCCCCCCATACCAGACAGTGATGCAACCAGTTAGAATGCTCTCCATGGTACCATCTGTAGAAATTTGTGACTGTCTTTGGTGCTATACCAAATCTCCTCAAGCTCTTAATGAAGTATAGCCGCTGTCTTGCCTTCTTTATAGTTGCATCAATATGCTAGGTCCAGAATAGATCCTCTGAGATATTGACACCCTGAAAATTGAAATTGCTCACTTTGTCCACTTAAGACCCCTTTATGAGGAATGGTTTGTGTTCCTTCGCCATACTCTTTCTGAAATCCACTATCAGTTCTTTGGTCTTACTAAAGTTGAATGCAAGGTTATTGCTGCAACACCTCTCAACTAGCTGGTATATCTCGCTCCTGTACACCCTCACGTCATCATCTGAGATTCTGCCAACAATAGTTGTGTTATCAGCAAATGTATACCATAGATGGCTTTTGATCTGTGCCTGGCCACACAGTCATGGGTGTAGAGAGAAAGGAGTGGGCTAAGCACTCATCCCAGAGGTGTGCTAGTGTTGATTTCCAGTGAGGTGGAAATGTTATTTGCAATTTGCCCATTTTGTGGTCTTCCAGTTAAGAAATCAAGGATCCAGTTGCAAGAAGGGGTACAGATCAGTACTGTAGGATGATTGTGTTAAGTGCTGAGCTGTAGTCTGGATGGAGTCATGTGCTTCATCTGGAAGTGCATTGACGATGTTGTCCTCAGAAGTTGGTCAGAGTCTTCTCGAACCAGAAACACTGGATCAGTAGTTCCCTTGCAAGCAGCACTTACTGCACAACACAGAGCCTACGCTGCCAGCAATCAGCAGCAGCTACGATCTGTGCAAAGCTATCAAGGCTGCGAAACAAAAATACAGGGCAAGATTGGGTCAAGATTCACAACGAATAGCACATGTGACTTATGGCAAGGGTTGCATACCATCACAGACTTCAAAGCCTAACGTAGCGGTGCAGCCAACATCCCAGATGAGCTCAATCACTTTTACACTCGGTTCAATGTCGCTAACTCTGAGCCTCAGAGGAAAGCCACCGCTACAACCTATAACCTACATATCTCTGAGGCTGAGAAATGCAGACATTTCCAACGTGTGGATAGTCGACCGGATAGCATTCCAGGGCGAGTACTCAGGATTTGCGCAGTACAACCAGCAGGTGTGTTTACAGACATGTTTAATCTCTCCCTCTCCCAGTGTAGAGTGTCCTCCTGCTTCACATTATCCACCATTGTCCCTGTACCAAAAAAGACCGAGGTAGCATGCCTGAATGACTGGCGTCCTGTTGCACTCACCTCAAGAATAAGCAACTGCTTTGAGAGGCTGGTCAAGGATTACATCTGCAGCTTGCTACCACCCAAACTGGACCCCTACAATTCACCTACCGACACAATCAATCGATAGACGACGCAATAGCCACAGCTCTTCGTACTGCCCTTAGACACCTGGAGAAGAAGGATGCTTAAGTGAGAATGGTGTTCTTGGACTACAGTTCAGCATTCAACACCATAATTCCATCCAGACTCGACAGGAAACTCAGAGACCTGGGTCTTGACCCTGCCTCATACAGCTGGATCCTCAGCTTCCTGTCAGATCACCAGCAGGTTGTAAGAGTTGGGCTCCCTCACCTCCACCCCTCTGACTCTCAATATAGGAGCCCCTCGAAGCTGTGTACTAAGTCCTCTTCTTTACTCCCTGTACACCCATGCCAGTCACAGCTCTAATCTACTAATTAAATTTGCCAACAACACTACATTGATTGGCCTAATCTCAAACAATAACAAAGTGGCCTACAAGGAAGAAGTCATCTCTGTGACATAGAACCTTTCCCTCAATGTTGCAAAAACAAAGGAGCTGGTTGTGGATTACAGGAGAAATGAAGTCGGGCTAATCCCTATTGACATCAATAGATCTGGGATTGAAAGGGTAAACAGCATCAAGTTCCTTTGCATCCACATCACTGAGGACCTCACGTGGTCTGTACACACTAGCTGTGTGGTGAAAAAGGCACAACAGTGTCTCTTTCACCTCAGACAGTTGAGGAAAGACCTCAGAAAGAAGGGCCCCCAAATCCTAAGAACTTCCTATTGGGGCACAATTGAGAGCATCCTGACTGGCTGCATCACTGCCTGGTATGGGAACTGTACCTCCCTGAATCACAGGCCTCTTCAGAGAGTGGTGCGGACAGCCCAGCGCATCTGTGGATGTGAACTGCCCACTATACAGGACACTTACAGAGACGGGTATGAGAAAAGGGCCCGAAAGATCATTGGGGACTCGAGTCACCCCAACTACAAACTGTTCCAGCTGCTACCATTGGAGAAACGGTACTGCAGCATAAAAGCCAGGACCAACAGGCTCCAGGACAGCTTCTTCCACCAGGCCATCAGACTGATTAACACGCTCATTTGCGTGTATTTCTATGTTGCATTGACTGTTCTAATTATTATAAAGTGCTATAATTGCACATTTAGATGGAGACGTAACAGATTTTTACTCCTTGTGTATGTGAAGGATGTAAGAAATAAAAGTCAATTTAAATAAACAGCATTGCTCCTGCTCAGAAAACCTTTGTTAATCAAAGGTAGATGTGGAGAGATTATCTACCTCAAGATCAGACATTCTTACTTAGTTCATAGTTTATTGAAGCCACTGACATTCTCTTAGACTAGTTCTCACATACGTACACAAGAGTGCATGGAGAGTTTCCATGATCAAGCCTCCAGTTCTGATAGTACCTACACTTAGAGTGTTGGTAGATTTTCCACAATCTAATTCCCAGCACTAACATTCCATGTGCTTGTTATTTCTACACTGTTGTCTGTTGTTTCAGGATGGGGCTAAAATTTTGTTAACAGCTTGGTTTGGCAACTGTCATGTAGGGAAGAGGGATGAAATATAATCTTGAATTTTTATTCCAGAAAATCCCATTCTGCACCAATCTTTAGCAGCATGTAGCAATAACACAACCTTCACAACAGCACATTTGCTGAATGGGTTATTTGTCTTTGTGTCCCTACACATAACACTCACGGAGCTGACTTGTCCATATACAGATTGGTTTAACCATTCCCATCTGGAGAGCAGAGAACGATGTGGAAAACATCTGCTTCTGTGGTGCTGCTGTGTGGGTGTGTAGACCTTGTGGGGTAACGACTTTGCAAGGGAGATTATTGGATCATAGCAGCTCCACTGGAACTGAAGTTTGTGACATATCTGATCTAAGTGGCTTTTGTACGTCAAAGCTCTTGAATTAATATTGAAGGAAGAACTTTTTTCATACCTGAAGGATGAACTGTTCCACTTTCCATGAGCTAATAAGTTGCAGATTTTCATATGAAAGGAAATGAGGGTTCCAGTGCCCTGTGACTATCCCTGGAGACTAAAACCTGAGGGAGAAGCCCCAAGAGCATTAACAAGGCTATGGTGACTCCCACTTACTGTACAAAGTAGTTGGAAAATATTGGAGTGTAGGAAGTCCATTTGACTAACAGATGAGGTTGCAAGGTGTGCATTTCTTTACCAATAGACTGTGGAAAGGAACATTTAGGCAAGTCAGCTGACCAGTCGTTTGTGTTTATGCATAGGCACTTGGATTAAGCTGAGACAAAACATAAGGTGCTAGTTTTTAACTGAACCATTACAGTGGTGCTAGAAAGTTTGTGAACCCTGTAGAATTTTCTCTATTTCTGCATAAATATGACCTAAAATGTGATCAGATCTTCACATAAGTCATAAAACTAGATAAAGAGAACCCAATTAAATAAATAACTCAAAAAACATTATACTTGTTCATTTATTTATTGAGAAAAATGATTCAATATTGCATGTATTTGTTGGATAAAGTATGTGAACCTTTGCTTTCAGTAGCTGGTGTTGCCCCCTTGTACAGCACTAACTTCAACTAAATGTTCCCAGTAATTGTTGATCAATCCTGCACATTGGCTTGGAGGAATTTTAGTCCACTCCTTTTTACAAAATTGCTTCAACTCGGTGATGTTCGTGGGCTTCCTTGCATGAACTACTTGCTTCAGGTCCTTCCACAACAATTTCTGCAGGATTAAGGTCCGGACTTTGACTGGGTTATTCCAAAATACAGATTTTTTTCTTTTTAAGCCATTCGGTTGTTGATTTACTCTTGTGTTTTGGATCATTGTCTTGTTGCATTATTCAACTTCTATTAAGCTTCAGGTGATGGATCGCTACCATGACATTCTCCTGTAAAACGTCTTGATACAATTTTGAATTCATTGTTTCCTCAACGATTACAAGCTGTCCAGGCCTTGAAGCAGCAAAGCAGCCTCAAACCATGATGCTCCTTCCACCATGCTTCACAGTTTGGATGAGGTTTTGGTGCTGGTGTGTAGTGCTGTTCTTCCTCCAAGCATAGCAATGTGTATTTCCTCCAAGAAGTTCAACTTTTGTCTCATCTGTCCATGGATCATTGTCTCAGAAATGTCGTGGAACATTCAGGTGGTCCTTTGCAAACTTGAGATGTGCAACTATGGTTTTTTTTTTAGAGAACACTGGTTTCCTCCATGGTGTCCTTCCATGAACACCATCTTGTTCAGTGTTTTTCTTATAGTGGACACATGATGAGAGACTTCAGCAAGTTCTAGACATTTCTGCAGGTCTTTTGCTATTACCCTTGGGTTCTTTATCACTTCCTTCAGCATTGCACATTGTGCTTTTGGTGTGATCTTTTCAGGATGCCTACTCATACGGAGGGTAGCAACAGTACTGAGTTTCCTCCATTTGTAGACAATTTCTCTTACTGTGGACTGATAAACACTCAGGTCTTTGGAAGTGCTTTTGAAGCCTTTTCCAGCTTCATGCATTTCTACAATTCTTCTAAAGTCCACTGAAAGTTGTTTTGATCCAGGCATGGTGCACATAAACAGATCTTTCTTGAGAAGAGCAGGCTCTGAAAGGGATCTGACCTTGTGTGTGTTTTTTTTTATAGGCAGGGCACATCCACAACTCATAACTCCAGTCTCATTGATTGGAACACCTGACTCCAAATAGCTTCTGTAGAAGGCACTACCCCAGAGGTTCACATACTTTCTTCCAACAAATACATATAATATTTCATTAATTTTCTCAATAAATAAATGCACACATATAATGCTTTTTGTGTTATTTATTTAATTAGGTTCTCTTTATCTAGTTTTAGAACTTGCATGAAGATCTGACCACATTTTAGGTGGTATTTTTGCAGAAATAGAGAAAATTGTACCAAGTACCCTGCCATTTACTTTATACTCTGCCTTGGAGTTTGTCCTTCCAAAGTGTACCACCTCGCACTTCTCTGGGTTGAACTCCATCTGCCACTTCTCAGCCCACTTCTGCATCCTATCAATGTCTCTCTGCAATCTTCAACAATCCTCTACACTATCCACAACACCACCGACCTTTGTGTCATCTGCAAACTTGCCAACCCACCCTTCTACCCCCATATCCAGGTCGTTAATAAAAATCACAAAAAGTAGAGGTCCCAGAACCGATCCTTGTCGGACACCACTAGTCACAACCCTCCAATCCAAATGTACTCCCTCCACAATGACCCTCTGCTTTCTGCAGGCAAGCCAATTCTGAATCCACCTGGCCAAACTTCACTGGATCCCATGCCTTCTGACTTTCTGAATAAGCCTACCATGTGGAACCTTGTCAAATGCCTTACTAAAATCCATGTAGATCACATCCACTGCACTACCCTCATCTATATGCCTGGTCACCTCCTCAAAGAACTCTCTCAGGCTTTTTAGACATGATCTGCCCTTCACAAAGCCATGCTGACTGTACCTGATCAGACCATGCTTCTCTAAATGCCCATAGATCCTATCTCTAATAATCTTTTCCAACAGCTTTCCCACCACAGACGTAAGGCTCACTGGTCTATAATTACCTGGACTATCCCTACTTCCTTTTTTGAACAAGGGGATAACATTCACCTCCCTCCAGTCCTCCGGTACCATTCCCGTGGACAACAAGGACATAAAGATCCTAGCCAGAGGGTCAGCAAACTCTTCCCTCACCTCGTGGAGCAGCCTGGGGAATATTCCATCAGGCCCTGGGGACTTATCCATCCTAATGTATTTTAACAACTCCAACACCTTCTCTCCCTTAATATCAACATGCTCCAGAACTTCAACCTCACTCATATTGTCCTCACCGTCATCAAGTTCCCTCTCAGTGGTGAATACCAAAGAGAAGTATTCATTGAGGACTTCGCTCACTTCCACAGCCTTCAGGTACATCTTCCCACCTTTATCTCTAATTGGTCCTACCTTCACTCCTATCATCCTTTTGTTCTTCACATATTGAAGAATGCCTTGGGGTTTTTCCTTTACCCTACTCGCCAAGGCCTTGTCATGCCCCCTTCTTAAGCTCCTTTCTTGCTACCCTATATTCCTCAATAGATTCATCTGATCCTTGCTTCCTAAACCTTCTTCCATGCTGCCTTCTTCCATCTGACTAGGTTCTCCACCTCATTTGTCACCCATGGTTCCTTCACCCTACCATTCTTTATCTTTCTCACCGGGACAAATTTATCCCTAACATCCTGCAAGAGATCCCTAAACATCGGCCACATGTCCATAGTACATTTCCCTGCAAAAACATCATCCCAATTCACACCCACAAGTTCTAGCCTTATAGCCTCATAATTTGCCCTTCCCCAATTAAAAATTTTCCTGTCCTCTCTGATTCTGTCCTTTTCCATGATAATGCTAAAGGCCAGGGAGCGATGGTCACTGTCCCCCAGATGCTCACCCACTGAGAAATCTGTGACCTGACCCAGTTCATTACCTAATACTAGATCTAGTATGGCATTCCCCCTAGTCGGCCTGTCAACATACTGTGACATGAATCCATCCTGGACACACTTAACAAACTCTGCCCCATCTAAACCATTGGAACTAATCTGGTGCCAATCTATATTAGAGAAGTTAAAGTCGCCCATGATAACAACCCTGTTATTTTTGCACCTTTCCAGAATCTGCCTCCCAATCTGCTTCTCGGTATCTCTGCTGTTACCAGGGGGCCTATAGAATACTCCCAATAGAGTAACTGCTCCCTTCCTGTTCCTGACTTGAGTTTCTGACTCAAAAGAGGATCCTGCTACATTACCCACCCTTTCTGTAGCTGTAATAGTATCCCTGACCAATAATGCCACCACTCCTCCCCTTTATCCCCCCTCTCTATCCCTTTTAAAGCACTGAAATTCAGGAATATTGAGAATCCATTCCTGCCCTGGTGCCAGCCAAGTCTCTGTAATGGCCACTACATCATAATTCCATGTATGTATCCAAGTTATCAGTTCATCACCTTTGTTCCTGATGTTTCTTACATTGAAGTACACACACTTTAGCCCTTCTATCTTACTACCTTTACACCCTTTATTCTGCTTCTCTTTCCTCAAAGCCTCTCTATATGTTAGATCTGGCTTTACTCCATGCACTTCTTCCACTGCTCTATCAATCCGGTTCCCAACCCCCTTGTAAATTAGTTTAAACGCTTCCGAACCATGCTAGCAAACCTACCTGCAAGGATATTGCTCTCCCTCGAGTTCAGGTGCAACCCATCTAATCTGTACAGGTCCCACCTTCCCCAGAAGAGATCCCAATGATCCAAAATTCTAAAACCCTGCCCCCTGCACCAACTCCTCAGCCACGCATTCAACTGCTATCTCCTCCAATTCTTACCATCACTATCACATAGCACTGGCAGCAATCCTGAGAACGCCACCCTCGAGGTCCTGTTCTTCAGCCTTCTGCCTAGTTCCCGAAACTCACACCGGGATCTCATCCCTCTTCTTGCCCATGTTGTTGGTACCAACATGTATCACGGGCTTCTGGTTGCTTTCCCTCTCGTACCTGGATGTCATGCACCCGGTCAGAGACATCCTGGACCCTGCCACCCAGGAGGCAACAAACCATGCGGGTGTCCTTCTCATGTCCACAAAACCTCCTGTATGTTCCCCTGACTATAGAGTCTCCAATGACGACAGCTCTCCTCTTCTCCGTCCCACCCTTCTGCACCACAGGGTCAGACTCAGTGCCGGAGGCCCTGCCACCGTGGCTCACCCCTGGTCAGTTGTCCCCACCAACAGTATCCAGGACGGTATACTTATTATTCAGGGGAATGGCTACAGGGGTGCTCTGCCTTCGCTTTCCCCCCTCTGACTGTCACCCAACGACCTGCTTCCGGCAGCCTAGGTGTGACTACCCCCCTGTAGCTCTCATCTATGACTGCCTCATTCTCCCTTATGAGTCGAAGGTCATCCAGCTGCTGCTCCAGATTCCTTACACAGTCTTCCATATCGCCCAGCCGCAAGCACTTCTGGCAGATGTGACTCTGCGGGAGAGGGGAGTTCCCCCAAGACTGCCACATCTCACATGAGAGGCACATCACCATCTCAGGAGGCATTGTAAAGCCTAAGTGGCAGCAAGCTCTTCCTTCGCATCTTCTCGTCGAAGCCTCTCGAGTCAAAGCCTCAAAGCTCCACTCCTTCACTGGCCAACTCACTCACTGGCCACTCTACTTGAGCTACCCCTCTATTTATTTGTTTGAGCTTTTCAAACTGCTTGTTCACCTAATGTACCAATGTAAAGAAACATTGTAATAAGAGGCTTTCAGGTATCTCCTGACTTTAGGTGGCAGACCAAAATGGATCTTCACACAGTTGAGTATTTGAGGTGCTGAACTGGAAGCAATGAGGACAATGTATCTTTGATCAGAACTTGTGTGAATTGGTATACATACAGCAGAGGTTCAGATTAGCTCATTTTAACCGAGAGTGGCCACTGGCCAGAGCATTATAGTTGTTTTTTTGAATGTACTGGACATGGGTTTCTGCTCATCCACAACTGGATGCTGAACATGAAATTACAGGCACTGCTGAGAAGAGAGATGGAAGTTGAACTGTACATGTTGAACTGGCTGTCAACAGTGGACCTGTGAAATCTGTAGGAAGAATGTGACTCCAGAAGAGCAGGACTGGCCTTGTACATGATTCAGGTACTGGTAGTCCCTGTGATGACTTGTTATCATCGTTCACTTCATAACCTAGTGGGAGAAATCTTCTTCTGATCTTAGCTATCCCTACCTCTGTGAACTGTTCCAGCCCTACAACACTCTGGAGTCTATGCTCCTCCAAATCTAGCTTCTTCTGAACCCCATCAAGTAATGACCATGGTGTCAGCTAAGAAGACCCAGTACCCTGTAATTCCGGCCCTCAATCCCCCCTTTCTGACACGTGATACTATTCATTGCTTTCACCAAGCTCAGTGTCAAATCCATGTTTATCATGATGTCTGCTTTAGGCCACTGTCTCTCTGTTGAAGGACATTCCGAGGTTTTACAATATTGAAGTCACTATAAATATTAGATGTAAAATCATAACACTGTTCTTCTGGAAGTTCTTCATATAGACAACATGCATTTTAGAGAACAAGGCACAAAAACAAGATGGATGCAGGTTGAATCTCATATTTGCCGAGGACATTGATATGTTTATTTCCTACATCACAGTGACTGATGCCAAAATCATTTCCATACTTAAAATTGATTGTGATTGAAGAGCTGAAACCCAGTAATTTAATGATTCCTAACTTGTAAAGGCTTATTACAAGGTAATAGTTCAAAACCATTATTTCATGGAAAGCAGAGCTTGATTAAGGAGTTAACATTGAACTAATTAAAACAAAATAACCAGCTGCATCATACTTGCATTGTGTTAATTGATGGTCTGCCTTCTATCTTCTGTTGTGTATTCCTTTCATTTTGTTTTAATAAGTTTCAGACATTTTAAACTCCAACTAGAAAGGATTTTTTTTCTGAAATTGTAGAAGTTCCATTCAGTGATTGTAATTAGAGGGCTTGCTGACATCAACTCTTTTGAAAATGATGAACCAGAAACATTGCTCATATTATCTGGAATGTTGTAAAGTTCAGGAGGACCCCTGCCGATGTCCTGATGTCGAAGTGGCATGTCAGGTGTGAGCTTCATGATGTGGTAGTGCCAGCTTGTCTGGTCTCTGGTACCTGGAATCGATGACACAGATTGCTGACACCCAGAGATGAGGAGCTCTTGGGGTGGAATCCTTCGGTTCCACATTGCCACCGGTTAGCTGGGCAAGCCCTTGCGAGAGAGAACGTGCTTTGCTGAAACCCTGATGTAGGGTATCAACCCAAAATGTTGAGCATTCTTCCCTGCCGCTGCCACCCCGCCCCCTGCCCCTGCACCACAGATCCCATGGGTGCTGCCTGACCTGAGTTCCTCTAGCAGTTGATTTTTTTTTCTATGACATTGTTGAATTCCAAGTACTTGATGAAGTCTTCCATGCAGACATCTGGTTAATAGCCAGGGAGTGCCTTATTTAGACCCTATGCCCCAGGTCTGTATGTTTTACTTTAATTACCTTGAAGCAGAGAAGATGAGGAGAATGTTTGATCAAGGTGTAAACAATGCTGCTTGCCTTTTTCAGCACTGCATGGTTCAGCGACCAGTGGAGATGGGTTGAAAGGAATCCAGGGTCAGTGGAGAAAAGCATTATTTAGCAAGAGGCTGTGATTTGGGATTAGCTGAGGAAAGAGTAGGGGAATCAGACTGAAAGCATACCACAGTCCTGATGGGCCAAATGGCCTCTACCTCTGCCAAAGTGGTTCTGCACCAGAAACATGTGATTCTTGTCTTGGCTTACGCAGTTTTTGACACCTTAAAAGTGAATCCAGGGTATTCAGCTGCTACTAGATGTATTTGAAGAATAAGTTTTGATTGGTATAAATTCAAATTTTATAAAAACTACAGATATCGGCAAACTGAAAATACTGGAAACACTTAGCAGGTCAAGGCAGCGTCTGTGGAGAGAAGAACATTTCAAGTGGGACTGGGGAAGACTTAAAACCAAGCATCTTTTAAACTGCACTGTGTGGATGGATGATGAGAATCCAGGACAAGAGACTGCTGGACAAAGACCAGTTGAGGACAATAAGCAATCTGTTAGAGGAACTCACCGGGTCAGGCAGCACCTGCTGGGGGAAAGAAATCATCAACATTTTGGGTCAAGTGGAAAGGGGAGGTGGCCAAAATAAATAGAAGATTGAAGAGCAACAGAAACCACAGAGGGGGAGTAGGAAGAGAGGGTCTCGCAGACTCACATTGAAGAGCAACAGAAACCACAGAGGGGGAGTAGGAAGAGAGGGTCTCGCGGACTCACATTGAAGAGCAACAGAAACCACAGAGGGGGAGTAGGAAGAGAGGGTCTCGCGGACTCACATTGAAGAGCAACAGAAACCACAGAGGGGGAGTAGGAAGAGAGGGTCTCGCGGACTCACATTGAAGAGCAACAGAAACCACAGAGGGGGAGTAGGAAGAGAGGGTCTCGCGGACTCACATTGAAGAGCAATAGAAACCACAGAGGGGGAGTAGGAAGAGAGGGTCTCGCGGACTCAGATTGAAGAGCAACAGAAACCACAGAGGGGGAGTAGGAAGAGAGGGTCTCGCGGACTCAGATTGAAGAGCAACAGAAACCACAGAGGGGGAGTAGGAAGAGAGGGTCTCGCGGACTCACATTGAAGAGCAACAGAAACCACAGAGGGGGAGTAGGAAGAGAGGGTCTCGCGGACTCACATTGAAGAGCAACAGAAACCACAGAGGGGGAGTAGGAAGAGAGGGTCTCGCGGACTCACATTGAAGAGCAACAGAAACCACAGAGGGGGAGTAGGAAGAGAGGGTCTCGCGGACTCACATTGAAGAGCAACAGAAACCACAGAGGGGGAGTAGGAAGAGAGGATCTCGCGGACTCACATTGAAGAGCAACAGAAACCACAGAGGGGGAGTAGGAAGAGAGGGTCTCGCGGACTCACATTGAAGAGCAACAGAAACCACAGAGGGGGAGTAGGAAGAGAGGGTCTGGCGGACTCACATTGAAGAGCAACAGAAACCACAGAGGGGGAGTAGGAAGAGAGGGTCTCGCAGACTCACATTGAAGAGCAACAGAAACCACAGAGGGGGAGTAGGAAGAGAGGGTCTCGCAGACTCACATTGAAGAGCAACAGAAACCACAGAGGGGGTGTAGGAAGAGAGGGTCTCGCAGACTCACATTGAAGAAGGGATGAAAAGCTAGGAAGCTCTCCACAAATTCTGCTTGACCTGCTGAGTATTTCCACAGTTCTCCTTTATTGAAGGTTTCCACTGACTGTAATGTTCTCTACATCACGGTATCACTATTACTTTTCTCCTGTCAGATTATCTTCCAGAAGTGTACAGCAGCACTCGTTCCCACAGTTCTTTGTTGCCATTTTGCTGCCAATGCTGGCTTTCTAATGGTTCCTATTCTGCTGAACCGTATTTGGCCTGAAACGTGAGCTCTGTTGTACTCTCCATAGGTTCTGCCTGACCTGTTGAGTGTTTCGAGCATTTTTTGTGTTTACATCTATCTACATAGTAACTTTTACACTACAGGATGAACAAAAAACATCTGGAAGCTGATGTAGAACTTTAGAGAAGACAATACTATTGCAGTGTAGGACGTGGAGTCCATTTTCACCCGGTAAGATCTCACACCGTAATGTCTGTTTTATTGATATTGGTTGAAAGTGAATTTCGGGCAAATGGAATTAGCTCAAGCAGGCAACTTGGTTGGCATGGACAAAATGGGCCAAAGGGCCTGTTTCCCTGGTGTATAGTTTTACGGCTTAATGAATAATATTGACTAGGATAGGTCTTTCTTTTCCCTCTTGTGCAATCTTTCCCTGTATTTAGGAAAGTATACCTTCAGAGCAGTACATAACCTGAAGTCAGCACCTCAGTCAGTGTGTAGTGGGTAGGCAGTCGAGGCTTTTGTACTCAGGCTTCTGCAGAGCAACTCTGGAGATCTTATACCCATGGTCACTGAGGAAGTTACAAAGTAATTGACAAGAGTAGTGTAGAACTGAGAGAGGGATTTGGATTTCACAGCTAGTTGTTCAATTAAAGCAATTTTCGAATATTTATTTTTACATGACAGAAAGAGACCAGTCAACCCATTGAGAGTATGCTAACTCTCAGAGCAAGACCATTAGTCCCATTTCCCCGAGACTAACGTATTCTCATATTTCCATCAAATCTTCCTGCTTTTCACACTAAGCACCTACACACTGGCAGCCAATTAACCCCCACAACCCCTACATCTTCGGAATGTGGGACAGGGGCAAACTGGATTACCTGGAGATATCTACATGGTTATAGGTAGAATATGCAAAGTTCACACAGTCAGCAGTGAAGGTCAGGACTGAACCCAGATCTCTGAAGCTGAGAGACAGAATCACTACCTACGGCACAGCTACTGGGCTGTAAGTGCCACCATGCTTTCTGGTGAGATGTGAGTGGGAGTGTGGTATCCACAAGAAACCCAGCTTGTAGAACTGCTGAAGGTACTTCCACAGCCACCAAACCAATCTCCAGCTTAGCTGGTTGTCAAAACAGTGCAATATATGGATATTTATTACTATAATACTTATTTTATTCCAGAGCTATTAAGTTAGTCATTAAAAGTAAAATATCAACAAACAACACACAAAATTAATTTAATATAATTAAATATGCTAAGGAAATTCATATGGATGTAAATTAATAGAATTTGCTATATCCTGAGCAGCTGTTCCTCTCCATTCAGAGGAGTAGGGCCACAGTTGTCCTGGGTGTAACCTTGTGGGAAGGTTTTAACACAATGAGTGCACGGACTCCCCGCTGACTTGCCCAGTGAGAAGGGCAGTGTCGGGTGCACTCCCCTCAGCTGGTCCTGGTTATGTCAAAGTCATGTTTGCTGCGAGATGCACAGAGCTTACTTGCAGCAGCATTCCCAGGCACATAGCATCGGATAAGCAGCATTCCCAGGAAAATCGCGTGAGGAAATGTTGCCAAATAGAGTGAATCAGCAATATTCCTTTGTGAAACTCAGTAAAGTGATGTGACGTGCTTCTCCATAGGCAGAAGGATGGCTTGTCCAGAGTGAATGGTCATCAGTGGCTTCAGACGAACTGCCACAGAGAGAATACTGAGACAGGAAGCAGAGCCCATAAATACTCAGGGATGGAAATTGGGGATACAGTAATTGATTTCCAGAGGTAACCAAAGACATCGAACTCAGGGAAGAGAAAGAGAAGGGAATGGGAATTGTATGACATACAGGTGGCAAGGGTAAAGAGGAATAGGAGGGAGCTCCTGTAGAGCAGGTATCCCAAGGGCAGTACAGTAACCTAATAATTAGCATAATGCAATCACCATTGGCGTTCAATTCCTGTTGCTGTCTGTAAGGAGTTTGCATGTTCTTCAGATGACTGTGTAGGTTTCCTTCACTGCTCTGCTTTCCCCTGACACTCTAAAGATGTACGGTTATGGCTAAGGAGTTGTGGGCTTGCTAAGTTGGCATGAAAGCATAACTGTACTTGCAGGCTGCCCAGCACAATCCTCTCCGATTTGATGTAAACGGTGAATCTCACTCTATGTTTTGACAAATAAAAAGCTGGTCTCTGATCTTCGAGGAGCAGAAATGGCTGATTCCACGCTGTACGTTGTGTCTGGTTGATTCCACAGATGAGCAGCCATGAAGTGTTGTTACTTGGAGCCACTAACTGAGGGACATGTGACCCAGTGTCCTGGTCCTGAGCCAAGGCAAACAGCCAATGTCCACTTCAACCCTGACCTGTACTTCCTGGGAAATCAACATAAGCACATTGCTTAAATCCATCGAGTAAATTTGTCTAAAACCAGGTCTTTTGTGGAGCAGATTTCCCACGTAGCAGGATTACAGAGAAATATTTGGTCATCACCTCTAGCTGTGCATTGGATTGAAAGCAGCTGAAAGCAGCACAATATTTTGGATTCATTTGTCTAGTGGTATTCTGATGCATTTAGATTGTCCAAGTGTTTGCCTGCAAGTCATAACCAGTCAACTGGTTCCTGATTTCTCAGATTGTTGTCTGCCTTTCCTTTAAGAAAAATTCCATCCTTTTATTTGCTGTGCATCTTTTTAAATCTCGAGCCAAGAAACTTGGAAATTACCTGGCAGCAGGAATGGCACATCTGTCAGGAAACAGAACCAGGTGAAGCTGGTTTTTGCCTGTCAGCCTTGGGTAGCCCGTTCTGGAGTGCTTTCCCTCTGTCTCGTCGTATAGGCAGAGGTTGATGGATGCATCATGAAGCATTTTATGGCCACGTCTCCTTTGTTAAGCTGATGTAGATGGGGAACAGCGTTTATAATTTAACCTTCATCGGTTCCATTGAGTACACAACTGGGGTAGCTACTTCACATTTACAAATCAGAGACTGAGATTTTTCCACAGTCACACATGGCAGAGTTTGTACCTCAGCTTTCAGCTTTGTGAACAAAGGTTTCATAGAGTCAAAGGGTAATATAGCACTGAAACAGGCCCTTCCATGACAACCAACATGCCCATCTAGGCATGTCCCATTTGCCTATATCCCTAGAAATATTTCCTGTCCATGTACCTATCCAAACATCTTTTAAGTGCTGTTCTTCATTCTGATATGTCTATGCATGGCCTTCTCTACTTTCAAGATGAAGCCACACTCAGGTTGGAGGAACAACACCTTATATACCGACTGGGTAGCCTCCAATCTGATGGCATGAACATTGACTTCTCTAACTTCAGTTAGTGCCCCTCCTCCTCTTCTTGCCCCATCCCTGATTTATTTATTTTTCCCTCCCTCCCCCTTTTTTCTCTCTCTCTGCCCATTACTCTGCCTGTTATCCATCTCCCTCTGGTGCTCCCCTCCCCCTTTCTTTCTCCCTAGGCCTCCCGTCCCATGATCCTTTCCCTTCTCCAGCTCTGTATCCCTTTTGCCAATCACCTTTCCAGCTCTTAGCTTCACCCCACCCCCTCCTGTCTTCTATCATCTCACATTTCCCCCTCCCCCTCCTACTTTCAAATCTCTTACTATCTTTTCTTTCAGTTAGTCCTGACGAAGGGTCTCGGCCCGAAACGTCGACAATGTTTCTCTCCATAGATGCTGCCTGGCCTGCTGCGTTCCACCAGCATTTTGTGTGTGTTGCTTGAATTTCCAGCATCTGCAGATTTCCTCATGTTATCTTTTAAGTGCTGTACTTGTACCTGCCTCAATCACTAGCTTTGGCAGCTGATTCTATATACCCATCACCTTTTGTGTGGAAAAAGTTGAGCTCATCTCTCTCACTTTAAGCCTGTGCCATTGAGAGCACAATTGAGACTATCACTGCCTGGTATGGGAACTGTACCTCCCTTAATCGGAGGACTCTGCAGAGAGTGGTGCAGACAGCCAGCACATCTGTAGTTGTGAACTTTCCATGATTCAGGACATTTACAGGGACAGGTGTGTATAAAGGGCCTGTAGGATCATTGGGGACCCAGGCCATCCCAACCACAATCTATTCCAGCTGCTACCATCCGGGAAACGGTACCGCAGCATAAAAGCCAGGACCAACAGGCTCTGGGACAGCTTCTTCCACCAGGCCATCAGACTGATGAACTCATGCTGATTTGAGTGTACTCTATATTACATTGACTGTCTATTTAGATGGAGACATAATGTAAAGATGTTTACTCCTCGTGTATGGGAAGGATGTAAGAAATAAAGTCAATTCAATTCTAGTTTTTCACTGGGGGAAAGACTGTACATTCAGCCTGTCATTGCCCCTCATGATTTTAAAGACCTCTATAAGTTTACCCCCTCAGTCTCCTTTGCTTGGGACTTCTTATGAACTCTGATTTCCCATGAGGACAATTCTGTGGGTTCAGGGGAGCCTGCAAAAGACTGTGCTCCAAAGGACATTAGAACACAGAACAGTACAGCACACGAACAGGCCCTTCAGCCCATTATGTCACTGCTGAATTAAACTGAAACTTTTCTGTCTGTATGTGATTTATATCCCTCCATTCCCTGCAGAGCCTCTTTAATGCCACATCATACATGTGTCCATGGTCCCACCAGGCACCCACCACTGTCTGTATAAAAAAAACTAGTTCTGCACGTCTCCTTTAAATCTTCCCCCTCTCTTCTCTAGTATTTGACATTGCTACCCAAGGGAAAAGATTCTAACTGCCTGCCCCAGTTATTGCTCTCGATGTTATAACAATGCCATTACATTGTTCTTGTCTAAGGCCTGGACGAGCCCTGGGTGTAAGTGGGCAAGAGGTAACAGACTATTCTGGCCCAAAAAAAAGTCAGTGTATGCTTGTGCCTTCAGAATCGAAGAGATTTTCACTGATTCCTCGGAGCCGGCAGTTACTACCCACCCCCAGTTAGGATTCCTTTACCCACAGTTGTCTGTGAGATCAGGGGGCTCCCGCAGTGCTGCTGGGGAGGTCCAGGGAAAATATGAGTATGACTGAAGTGCAATGTGTTTCCTGTCAGTATGTTGGACTTGGAGGGGAACCTGCAGGTGGTGGTGTTCCTGGTGGGAAGGATTTGATGTTGGGAGGTGAAACATAAACTTAACTGTGGGCGGCATGTAGCTTTCTGCTGGCAATCACCATCTGGGTATTCAGTCCCGACGTAGGGTCTCGACCCAGAATATCATCTCTTTACACCTTTCCATTCATGCTGCCAGACCTGCTGAGTTCCTCCAGCATTACTCTGGATTTCCAGCATCTGCGGGATCTCTTGAGTTTATTTTCTGGATGTTGTGGCATACTTGTATCTTGTATCTTTTACTTCAATTGAGTTTCTAGTCTCAATGACAAACTCTGCTCCTCCACCACTCTCTCGATCCCTGGATTCAGGCTGCTCTGTAGAGGCATGGTGTGACAAACCTTGGTCACTGGGTTGTCGGATATATGGATTGTGGATCAGCACACGGTGTAGCCCAGGGCTGCAGTTCAGTCTCTTCCTAACAGTTATTTTCATTATAACAGTTGAGGATCGGCGGTAATTCAGATTTGTATGGTGCCTTTAACTTGACGGTGTTTGCCAGGATGTGCTACTACAAGACTTTTATATATCCAGGTCAAAGGAGCAGCCGGAAAAGTCACTGCAGATACTATCCACCCGGTAAACTACCTTTTCCAAAAGGTAAGCACTTCAGGGCTATTAAAACTAAAAGTTTCATCCCGCAGTTAATGTGACTAACCATTCTAGTTACTGCCCCACTCTATTACCCCATCATTGAACAGCACTGTAAACACTTTCATCCACCTTTTGTAATGCTGTGCTTACATTGTAAGTACAGATATGAAGTTATTTATGTATCGAATACTTAATTCCATATTTGTACTTTGTATTTTTATATAATTCTGTATTCTTTATAATTGTTGGATATTGTTTTTGCAGCATGTCGTGTCCTGAGCAATTTCCTATTATATGTTCAGTTCAGTTCATCATGGGAGAGAGGAGGGGAGCACGGATGGGGACTGACGTTGAACTGTTACTGGACTGCGAACCTGTGTCAATGAGCTTGGGTAGTGATGTCTGGGACCTGGTGAATGAGACATCACGTTTCACACCATTTGGCTCTGTGTAGTTTATCATTGGTCCTCATTGGGGAACTCTCACGTATAACTTGACTTAAAAATGACAATGAGCTGTGGAGTGGAGATCGTTGGAAGGGATTGTCCCAGAGATGGTCCAACCAGAAGCTGAGGGTGGGTCAGGGTGTAAGATTCCTGATCTGTGGAGTTAATGGCACTATGCACTGTAGACTGGAGCCCCTGAAACGCAGACTGGGCAGTGAGGGGCTAATGGGTCACAGGGAATAGACTGGTGTTTGGACAATTACACATTGCAGAGTGAGGGGCAGATAGTTATTGCTTGTTCATACTTTAGGTCTCACACGCTAACCTGGAGTCAATGTAATTGGCCGCCTCAGAGCAGTGTATCAAAGTTCTGGCTTTCCCAGGGAACACCATCTATCCCATCACTGTCTCCTGTCATTGAGTGTTTGAAGCAGGCACCATGCTTGCTGCTGAACAATTAACGGCCCTCAAAGCCCCCTGGGCTCATTACTGTGCTGTATAAATAGATGACTAGGACTCTAAAGTGAACCTTCTGACCCAAAAACTTACCCAAAATTCATTGCTTTTCTTCAAGATCCCCAAATTCCCAATGCATGATGTTCTCCTTGTTGGTCCCACATTGTGGACACTACCAGAGGGAACGGTTTCCTCTACCACTTCAATCACGCAACCCCTGCTGGGTGTTCTGGAAATGAGCAGCATGGGATGTGGGGTCACGTACAGGAAGAATGGGGGCCTGGAGAGGCCCAGATCAGAGGGATCCATGATCTTGCCTCACACCAGGGTGGTGCCTAGTGAACGGGGTGACAGATGGGCTGGAGTCAATAGTTCTGATCATTGCAATAGCTTGCTGGGAACAAAAATGACAGCCCTCTTACAAACACCCTCACACCTTGTGAAGAGTCTGTCCTTAGTAGAACTGAGAAGGTGGGGGAAAGGGGTGTGAGGCTGGAGTTAAATAGACACAGAACATCAAATCAAACTGCAGAGGAATGTGATGCCTATGCCATCTATGATGCCCATTTATCTATATCCCTCTACTCTGTGCCCGTTCATGTCTGTCAACACATTGCTTCCACTACTCCCTGGCAGTGTGGTCCAGGCACTCACCAATCTCCATGTAAAAAAAAATGTGCCCCACACATCTTCATTAAACCTCCCCTCTTCCACCTTAAACGTATGCCCGTCTAAAATTTGACATTTCCAAATTCGGGAGAAAGGCTCTGTCTGTTTACCCAATGTCTCTCACCATTTTATTGCTTCTGTCAGCTCTCCCCACGTCCTTAAGGGTAAAGCCTTGAAAGAGGAAAGGTACAAGTCTGCATGAGTGGGGGACATCTGGAAATTCTTTCAAAGAACCCACCCATGGAGGACAAGCAAATGTCCATCATCTGTGTGAACATTCTGATGGTCTCTAGGGGAGGTGGAAGGTGCTTTGGTCCCTGCAGGTGATGCTGGGTTCTCTTGGTTCTGGACATTAGGTGAACAATAGGATTATAGTGGTGGTATGAGCATGCGGGATGAGACACCACAGATCTCCTATTAACCTTAAATGAATGTCCTCTGGCTTTAGATATCTTGATCCTGAGAAAAAGACTCTGCCTATCTATCCATGCCTTTCATAATCTTATAGTCATAAATCAAACCTCTCCTCAGTCTTTGCTAACATAGAAAAAACAACTTGAGTTTGTCCAACTTCTTCTTAAATCCCTTGCCCTCTTATCCAGGCAGTAGTCTGGTAAACCTCTTCTGCACCCTCTTGACATCCTTCCTATTAAGGGGAGATCAAAATTTAATGCTCTTATTCCAAATGCAGCCTACCTAGAGTCTTATAAAGCTGCCTCATAACTTCCCAACTCTTGAACTCAGTACCTTGACTATCACCCTATCAAACTTTGCCGCACTTTCAGAGAATTATGGATTTGGACCCCAAGATCAACACAGTTAAAAGTCCTGCCAGTACTGTCTCTTTACATTTGATCTCCTTAAGTGCAACACCTCACTTTTGGGTGGATTAAACTGCATTTGCCATTTTAATGCCCATTTTAACTATCCCATATTCTACTGTATCCTTTACCAAACTTCTACACTTTCACAACACCACCAATCTGTGTATTGTCTGCAAACTTACTAACCCACCCATCTGTATTTCCATCTAGGTCTGGAGGCCCCAGTGCAAATCCATACTGCATTCTAAGAGCTGAGGGGGCACAGGAAATCTGGAGCATGGGAAGGGCAGGGGGGAAAGTGAAGGGGCAGGGGTCCTTGTGTTTGGGAGGCACTGCTGCGAAAGGAGGCAGAACGGTGGATCTAGTAGGCGCCTGGGGAAGGGTTCAATCAGCACATCTGGAACTGGAGAGGAAGAGAGATTGGTGAGAATGGAGGGAACCAGGAGGTGGGCTTTGGAAGGATAGTGGTCATGTGTGGGAGGGTGTGGCGTTGGAGCATTAAGGCGAACGGTAGCAGCTAGATAAGTGTGCAGATCCTGGCTCGCCCCTGCCCTAACATAGCACTGGGGAGAGCGGGTGAGATGGGCACACCGCTCCCGTTATATTCATCCGCAGGATTGGAGCTGGAGTGAGAGAGTTCAAAGTAAATTTATTATCAAAGTACCTATATGTCACCATATGCAACCCTGAGATTCGATTTCTCGTCCGATAACCATAACAGAATAAATGAGAGAGCGCGTAATCACTGCCTCTATCACCTTTCCCACCAGCTTCCACTTTGGGGTAAACTCCGTGCTAGACGTAAAATGGAACTTTCTAGAACCCGGGTGGCCATCTGAAGGGTGGTCAGTGTTCCGCCAGAGTCTCCTCGTACTGAGAGATGCCGAGCGGGTTTCTGTATTCGCTGCCAGTGAGTTTTCCCCGCATTAACAGAACTGAATGAAGCTGTCAACATTTTCCCGCCTCCCAACGTTTTTGTAGCGTTTTCTGTTCGCTTGAAACCCACAATTCGTTCTCGATGACCTCGCAGGCAGTGCGTCCGGAGTCCGGAGTCAAACCAGATGTCGGCATCCAGACAATGAGATGGTTTCAAACGCCAGTTAGCGCAAAGAATTTAAAAGTAATAACGTGTATCTGCCCGCTTGGAATGTGTAACACCTGCTGGGTCCCGGGAAGGAAGCGTGAGTTATGCCTCACTGTTCAGCAGAGGAGACACTTCTACACCAAATCAAAATACAATTAAGTTGCTGGACGGGACAATGAGGAGCAGCTGGAGAGAGAAACAAAGCGATTGTACCTCCCCGCGCCGTGATCTGTGGGGGGAAGGGGAAGGGGAAGGGTGGGATAGTGGTCGTCAAACACCCTGTGGGAATGAGGAGAGGGCGGCCTCATCGCATCAAACTTCCCCAAACCTGGCGTTCAATGCGGCGCTCCCTCAGTCCCACCCCTCTAACCATCCCCCTCAACCTTGCCCCTCCTGGTGCGCCGCTCCCACTTCAGTAGTAGGACGCTCTCTCAACACAGCCCCTCCCAAGTGCGGTGCCTCCTCAGTCCTGTTCCAGAACGGCTCTGCCTCAATGTTACCCCCGCCAGTGCGGCGCTCCCTCAGCATCGCCCATCTCACGGCGGTACAGCTACAATGACGATCCCTCAGTACGGCCTCTCGCACGGCTTTGCACCATGAGGATCTCCGTCACATCTGGACTCCTTCCCCGGTTGGGAAATTGTATTGCTCTCAACAGGAATTTTTGAGACCTGCAGAACACGGGACGTTCATTCGGTGTTCCTGGAATAGGAGTGGGGTGCTTCAATGCTCCTGGAGCGACCGGCGGCAGAGATTCGGACAACAGTTCACGTGTCCCAATTGCAACCCCCAGGCACACACAATGCGGGGTCCGGGGACCCGCACGCCAAGGGCTCCTCGGCTTCTAGACTCGGGCATCTCCAGCACCGGTACATCTCCCCTCCATCGAGGACATCTCCAAAAGGCGATGCCTCAAAATGTCCGCGTCCATTACCCAGTACACGGCCTCTTCTCAGTACTACCTTCAGGGAGGAGATACAGGAGCCCGAACACACGCACTCAATGGATTAGGAACACCTTCTTCCCCTGCACCGTCAGATTTCTGAATGGTCCATGAACACCATCTCGCTATTGTTGGCTCTTCTTGTGATGTATAGTACATTTACCGTATTGCAATGTACTGCTGCAGCAAGACAACAAATTTCATGGCATAGGCTCCAACTCTGAAGCGCGAGCCTGGATCTCAGCCACCCGTGACAGTGTGGGTTCATTTGTTCCCGTTTCTCTCACATGGCAACATCATGAAACATGGTGCTAGTACACTCTAGCAGTAGTAAAAAATTGGTGCTGGTAAACCATAGCACAGGTTAACAATAAGGCTGGTAAACTTTAGTACTAGTTAGGCCCTATGGCTACTAAATCCCATACTGCCATTCTGCTTCCCGACTCTGCACTTTCCAGCTGCCTCTTGTTGTCCTTCCCGATCTGAGACCCCTTTCGTTGACTGAATGCAGTTACCCATCGCCCCGAGACTCTTTGTTATGAGACAGTAAGGAACAGGAGCAGAATTAGGCCACTCGACCCATCGAGTCTTCTCCGCCATTCTATCATGGCTGATTTATTATCCGTCTCAACCCGACTCTTTGGTCTTCTCCCCATAACCTTTGACACCCCTCCTTAAATATACCCAATATCTTGTGCACTGCCACAGATTCATCTCCCTCTAGCTAAAGAAAAAAATTGCACACCTCTGTTCTAAATGGACAGCCCTCAATTCTGAGGCTGTGCCCTCTGGTCCGAGCCTTTCCCACTATAGGAAACATCCTCCCCACATCCACTTTATCCAGACATTTCAACATTCGTTACTCTCAAGGTGCTATACAAATGCAGCTATTGGGCAGAGAAAATAATAATCGGCCAAGCAAAATGTTTCCTAAATGTTTTAATATAGCTTTGCGGGAATAGTTT